>NW_017731523.1:1662274-1663196 GCF_001890085.2 Hipposideros armiger | reverse complement strand
GTATAATACCCTCACAATCCAAGAAATCAACCTAAGTGTCCATCAATGGGTGACTGGATAAAAAAGATGTAGTATGTTTACACAATGGAATACTATGCAGCCATAAAAAGTGACATCCTGCCATTTGCAACATGGATGGACCGTGAAGGGTATATTTATTAATAAGGAGAGAGCCTAATGACAGAAGTCACCATAAGTGTTTTTTTAATCTGTGTATATTTTTAAATCAAAGAAATCTGAACCAAAACAATTCTGCATTATTTAGGGCACAGCTGGTAATCATTCAGTCATTGATGCTCTCTTATTTTGATGTAATTTTAAAAGAAAATTTGAAATATGTCTCATAAAAGCTGGGATAGGAATTTTTCTGTCTGATGAATAAAATTTATTTTGTTGCCTATATATGCAGTCTCGTAACATATTAATATTATCCTCTTTTGAAAATAATCTTCATAGCAGCCCAGGGGGCAAGCTGTCAGCTTTGAGACTTTGGGAACTAATGATTAAAAGTTGCTTACAGAGATAAAATGTGACTCCAGGGGATATTTATTTTTTTATGACATTAAAATCTATGCTTCTTTGAAACCAGTAATAGTAATCATTCAGGAGAAAAAACATGAATTAACTTTATATTAAACTTTTGCCCAAAAGACACTACAGACCGGATTTTATTAGAATTTTCATATGTTGTATTTCTCAACATATAGTGGCCTGCCAAGAACATTAATAATGCAAATCTGTGGTTAACTACAAGTGGTTCCCTACAAGGCCTATTTTGATTATTAATGGAATTAATTATCTGCCTGCTCAGTGCAGCTACTGTGGTTTGGAATAACAATTAATAATGGAAGACTGAGGCAAATTTTAAATATAGTATGTTTATGTTTAATAATACAAATTAATTTATCAGACAAAAAAAACA
>NW_017731523.1:1660634-1661554 GCF_001890085.2 Hipposideros armiger | reverse complement strand
TCCAGAAGCCTTACAGTTTCATGGAGAGTAGCTTCAAATCTACTACTTTATGTAAAATAGAAATTGTATGCATGAAAATAATTCATCCATCTAACTAATACAGATTCATCTATCAATCTTTTGATAAGCTTTACTCGTTTAATAAGCTTAAACAATAAATATATGAGACATGTTTCTATTCTAGTACAGGTGAATATATATATTCACATATATATATGTGTTATGTGATATAGCATATCTTATCTATCTGTCTGTCTATCTATCTATCTATCTATCTAATCATCTCTGTCCTCAGACAGGGAAGAGATTTGTATTCTTCATTGTACCTTTATAAAAGGCTTTTGGATACTACCTCAGGTGTAGTCATCATTAGTTTGATCATTCTTCACTCACCCTGTCATTCTAACATGCCATTTAAAAGACAGTTGGTTACAGATTCCGATAGTTGCTGTTTCTGCACTACTAATACTGCTTTTTTAACAATTCTTGTTCATGTAGCACTGTAATTAGTATGATTATTTATCCTACACCTACTTCCAACAACATGAGATTCCTCAAAATATCATCTTTAATATCTTACATTATTTAACGTCCTTTACTATTTGTAATATAAAATTTTATCATAGTACCAACCCCCCCCACACACACAAACACATATACTGTTATGTCTTTAGAACTCCCTATTACCAGTGGTAAATTTGGTGAGGGCCCAATATCTTTTTTATAGAAAACTATAGTCCAAAATCCCCGTCTTTGGGTATTTTCTACTAGCAAAGAGTAACTTTCAGAATTAAATATAGATAGATATATAGATATAGATATATATCTAGAACTTGCTGACTTCCTAGTCTAAATAGTAGAGCCTGTGATACCAACAAAATTTGATTCAGTCTGGGTCCTTTCTTTAGTAGAGTTCCCCC
>NW_017731523.1:1657284-1658069 GCF_001890085.2 Hipposideros armiger | reverse complement strand
ACAATCCAATATAAACACCAGAGAAAATGAGTTTTATTACACACACACACACACACACACACACACACACACAACTTATGTATGACAAAAAAACTCGATAAGCAAATTAAAAATTAAATGATAAAGGGGATAAATTATTTGCTACCTGCTAGCTACCTTTGTACCTATACGACAAAGGATTAATAGGCTAATACCTGAGGGTTTTCTAAAAAGAAACACCCAAAACTATATATTAAAAAAAATCAGGCTAGGAATATAAACACACAGTTCCCAGAAAAAGCAATGCAAATGTACCTTAAATATAGGTAAAGTTACTCAACCCCATTCACGCCTAATAAGAAAAATTCAGCTATCTGTCAGATTAGCAAAAATCCAAATATTTACACAATCTCCTTTTGGCAAGGCTATGGGGGAAATGAGTACTCTTATGCATGAAATGCAAAGAGTTGGAGTGGAATTTGACAATAGCTAGCAAAATTACATGTGCCTTTACCATTTGACTCAGCAATCTCTTTAGGAATCTCTTGTTAGGAATTTATCACAAAGACCGATTGGTAAAAATACAAAAAGATATATGCACAAGGCTATTCATTGCAGTATTTTTTACAAATGCAAAAAAAAAAAGAAAAAAATTACCTTATAAAAATGTCCATCAATAGATGGCTAGTTGATTCAATTATAGTGCATCCAAACAGGAGAGTAACATACAGCTATAAAAAGTAATGAAAAATATCTTTATATACTCCAAGTGATGAAAAGTACTTGTAGTAGCTAACATTCATTAA
>NW_017731523.1:1654609-1655637 GCF_001890085.2 Hipposideros armiger | reverse complement strand
TGACAGGATTTCCCTCTTTTCTTAACGTTGAATAATTCCGTTGTATTTGTATCCCATATTTCTATTCATTCATCAATGTACATGTAGGCTGCTTCCATTTTTTGGCTATTGTAAACAGCTCTCTTCATATAATTTTAAATTCAGTTGGAAATTGAAAATTGCTCCACCTCCCACATGTCTTATATTATTACTTTGCTTTCCTGTTTTAGTTTTTAGCAAATTATTAAAAATGTGCACTGACTTAATACTGACTAGCATCTATATTTTTTCTGTATTCAATGCAGACACGTAGATAGCCAATAAGATAGTTCTGTTCTAGGTGAAATAGCAAAGGGATGTGGTAAATCATGGAATGTTGTTGTCATTGCAGGACGAGTCGGCTCCAGGTGACAAACAGTGTAAACTAGAGGCGACCCAGGCCACTTACTCAACCTCAGCAGTTTCAGGTTCACAGGAGGTGTTGTACATCAACGGAAATGGAACGTACAGTTACCACAGTTACAGAGGGCTAGGAGGGGGACTGCTCAATCTCAATGATGCTTCCAGTAGTGGTAAGTCTATATTATATATTGCGTTTTTTGTGTCCACTTGGGAGTAGTAAATTCTCTAAACTGGAGAGAAGAAAATAAATACTGTTATAAGCAATAGTCAATGCCAATTTGCTAAAAACAAGACCGCTTAATATAAAACATCCATCTCCCTGCAAGGCTATCTCCCTATCCTGTTGCTGTCTTTGTAAGTAGCAGCACTATTATGAAACTGAATGGTTGCTGTTTTATACTAAAAAAGAAATTCTCAACTAGAGACATCACAATTTTTTTTTAAACCAAATAGCTATACATTCTTCCCTAAAGCTGTAATGTACTATTCTTAAAGAATAATGACACATTTTCTCAATGTTCCAAGGAGTTTTTTACTTGGAAAATTTGAGGCACCAGGAACTTTACTGACTTGAGGGAACATACACAGTTTTTATACCTAAGAGACATACAAACTGAAATAGCACCTACAATAGAAACAACCTGTGG
>NW_017731523.1:1617827-1653279 GCF_001890085.2 Hipposideros armiger | reverse complement strand
GGAATTTTTCCACGTGATCTAAAAAAATCATACTTTGACTTCACAGCATGCAAATCTGTGATAAAACCTTAAACTACTTTCAGTAATCATATTATTTTGGGATTGTTATCTGTGTATTGTAGTTTAAACAAAATTTGTAATTATGTTGGTGTCTGTGAAAGCTGGGATTTTTGGCAGGGGGCAAACTAAAAACAGATATAAGTAAAATCAATCAGTTTAAGCAAAAACACCACAATCTTGTATTTGAGTTGGTAATAACAGTGAGAACTCATTTGTCGTTGTTTTTAAAAGAAAAAAAAACAGAAAAAAAAACGTGTTTTATATCTTTTTTCCACTGAAAATGCCTGAAAAAAAAAAGACCAATTTGAATTTGAAGAGTTGAATTAGGCTTGGTGTGCTTTTACTACATTTAGGAGGGAATTGCATTATTAGGGTCAAATGAGTATGTACTCTAGAAAATCACTTACCTTTATATTAATAGTACTGGGAATCTGTTCCATGTATGTTCAAGAGTGATTCCTCTGGAAGATTGGGGCTCTTTGGTCTGCCTTAGAATTAAAGGTCCTCTAAGGACAGGATCACTGAGTTTTAGTCTATATCCATTGCCTTCCAGTTCAAAAGAGTGGTGCCCCAAGTGGAAGGGGAAAAAACAAAAGTAGCTTATTTTAGAAAGAAATTAAGTTTCAAGTGTATATTTAGTTTTTCAAAAGCTAGTGAACCCTTCTCAGCTATTTTCAAGTCTCAATTTTATTTGGACAGCTAATCTGCAGAAAAGAGCAAATCCAAGATCAGAAAAGGGAAACATAAATAAAAGCTAAGCATGCTTTTAGCCTGTAAAGCTGGAAACACTAGCACTTCTTATTTCATATTTTACTAAAGAAGAACTGATAAGTAGTTCAGAACTTAACCGCCAAATCAAACATTTGGGTAGGAAAAAAAAAGAGTATATTCACAAAAAATTTTATTGGCACAAAATTTTAGTCTTCTAGATTTAAAAAAATCATTCTTTTATTAATTTATTTAACATAAGCTAATAACAATAACTACTGCTTATTGAGTATGTCAGTGTAATCTCCATTTAATGCTTATACAGTCTTATGGGATACGTTCTGCAATTTGGGGGGGGCGGGGCAGATTTTATAAAATTAAACTTGCCCCACCTTAAAATATAATGCAAGGGCCAGCCGAGTGGCTCAGTTGGTTAAGAGCTCTCTCAAGAGTTTGAGCTCTGAGCAACAGCGGTTTGTTTCCCGGCCTGAGCTGAGCAGCCACTGAGCTGCCAACAGGTGGCAGGATGGCTCAGCTTAAAATAAAAACAAAAAAACATAATGCCCAGGCTCCACTTCCTTTCCTTCTAACATGATTGAAAACTATTTTGTGAGGCTCAGAGAGAGGTTGAGTGACTTGCCCAAAGCCTCTCTTTTAAAGGGAAGAGCCAGGATTTGAACACAGGCATTCTGACATCAGAATTCACATTGAAACCTACTGAGCTAACAATCTGTGCAATGAAAGTGAGGACTGAAGTAAGTGATCATCCCTGGTAAGCACTAATATACTGTCTCCAGAAACTCTCCTTTTCTGGACGTTTCATATAAATGAGTGAGTCATACAATATATCATCTTTTATGTCTGGCTTCTTTCACTTAGCATGGTATTTTCAAGGTTCATCTATGTTACAGCATATATCAATACTTCATTCTTTTTGTATTGCCAAATAACGTTCTAGTCTATGGATATGCCATATTTTGTTTAGCTATTTATCAATTGATGGGCACTTGGGTATTTCCTACTTTTGGGTTACTATGAATAATGCTGTTATAAACATTTATTTACAAGTTATATATTATATATATATATATATATATATATATATATATATATATATATATATATATATATATATATATATCCCCCATGTTTGGGGTATATACCTAGGAGTGGAGTTTTGGTTCATACATGTGATAACTCTATGTTTAACATTTTGAAGAAATAACAGACTGAACATGGGATGTCTTTAAGTTTATTTCATTCTTTTTAAATTTCTCAATTATGTCTCATAGGACAAGCTTGCACTTCTTTCGTTAATTTCATTGCTAAGTATTTCCCTTTGTGGTGCTATTGTAGATGGAAAATTTTCCTTAAAACAGTCTACATTTTTCTTTTTTTGGGGAGTTTTTAAAGTAATGGTATTAATACCTTAAATGTTTGGTAGAATTCAGAAATAATTTTATCTGTGCTTGGAATTTTCTGGGAGGTTTTCAGTTACTAACTCAACTTCCTGTTATAGATCTACTGATATTGTCTATTTCCTCTTGAGTTACTTTAGGTGGCTTGAGTGTTTTCAGGAATTTGTCCATTTCACCTGAATTAGCTAATTTATTAACACAGCTGTTCATAATATTTCTTCATAATCCTTTTTATTTATTTATTTATTTTTCACAAAGATTGAGAAGGATTTTTTTTCTTTCTTTGGATCCAGGCTTTTTTTTTTTTTCCTTTTAATTTTTATAAGGTCAATAGTGACGCCTCCTCTGTCATTTCTGGTTTTACTCATTTAAGTGTCCTCCTTTATCTTCTTGGTGAAACTAGCTAAAGGTTTGTCAAATGTCTTGATCTTTTCAAAAATCAAGCTTTGAAGCTTTTGGTTTCATTGATTTTTCTCTCTTTTCTATTCGCAATTTCATGGATTTCTATTCTCATACTTATTTCCTTCCTTTTGCTCATATTAAGTTTAGTTTGTTCTTATTTTCCAGTGTCTAAGATGAAAAGTTCAGACATTTATTTGCAGTCCTTTTTTCTCTTTATATATAGATATTTACAGCTAGAAATTTCCTTTTAAGCACTGCTTTATCTGCATTACATTGTTTTGGTATGTTGTGTTTTTGTTTTCATTCATATCAAAGTATTTTCTAATACCCTTTATTATTTCTTCTTTTACTTACTGGTTATTTAGGAGTATGTTCTTTAATTGCCACATATTGATGAATTTCCCAAATTTCTTTCTGTTAATGACTTTTAATTTTATTCCGTTAATGACTTTTAATTTTATTCCATTTTGGTCAGACAACATACTTTATATAACTTCAGTCCTTTCAAGTTTATTGAAACTTGTGTTATGACCCAGGTCATGGTCTACCCAAAGAATGCTCCATGTGTACCTGAGGAGACTGTGTATTCTGCCTTTGGTGGGGTATTTTGTAAATGTGTATCGGGCCT
Organism: Hipposideros armiger; assembly: GCF_001890085.2. Classification (NCBI taxonomy): domain Eukaryota; kingdom Metazoa; phylum Chordata; class Mammalia; order Chiroptera; family Hipposideridae; genus Hipposideros; species Hipposideros armiger. The sequence continues at coordinate 1,650,063 of NW_017731523.1, read as the reverse complement.
AGTTGGTTTATAGTGTTGTTTAAATCTTCTATATTCTTGATTACCTACATAGTTTTCACATCCACTATTGAAAGAAAGGTATTTGAAGTCTCCAACTACCATTGTTGAATTGTTTACTTTTGCCTTCATTTTTGATATTTTTATTGGGACTCTCTTGTTAGGTACATATATTTATAATACAGATATTGTTTATATTGGCATGAATCTCTTCTTAATGGAGTCACTCTTTTATTATTGTAAAATATTCCTCTATCACTAGTAACTTTTTTAAAGTCTATTTTGCCTAGGGTTAGTTATTTCTGTAACATCAGGAAAAGACAGTGGTAACTTGGATTATCGTGGTAGTACTGACAATGAAGAGAAATGGGCAGAGCTTTGGACATGGTAGTGGCATATAGAAGAATATAGAACAAATTGAGTGTTGCTCACCCCTGCTCAAATATAGCCAAAATAACTTACATTTGCTCCATAAATGGCTTAAGTAATTTGGGGAGCCCAATGCCAAATGAAAATGTGGTGTCTCTTATTTAAAAATTAAGAATTTCAGGATGGTGACAACAAAGCATGGGACTCTTCTGAGCACTCTTCTGAGCAGGGCCCTGTGGAACAACACATGTTCAGTGTCCCACTTTGCTTCTTTAATTTACTTAGAAAGTTGGAGGATGCATTGTGTTTTCATGAAAAAGGCAGAGAGCTACTGGTGGGAAAAAAATAACATATACAAAAAAACGAAAAGATTGAAGACAAAAGGGAGAATATTTTGAGAGAGTTTTTTGAGACAAGAAGACAGAACTTTGGGGCAACTGCCAACCATGAGTAAAAACTGAGAGGGAACGTAAAGTAAAATTATTGCTATGAATTATTAATGAGCAGGGATCCAAAAATTTTTCTTGACCTTCAACCCATTCTCCACAGAGAAACCAAAATAATCTTTAAGGAAAATATGATCACATCCCTTCATTATCTAAAACCCTTCAGTGGCTTTCGCTGTTCTTAGGAGAAGGACATTATCCAGCCTGTCATGCCTCAGTGTCCACACACCTGAAGTTTTCTTTATCCTGCCTTTTTTCACTCTCACATTCCTAAGTTATTGTTCATCTTTAAATCCTGAACTCTAAGTCTACATTAAATATAGTTATAACTCAGCATCCTGTAGTTATCCTTTGAAACATGTACCAAGGTGCACCCATGTGCACACACATGTAATCACAATACATTGATATTCATAACTCAGTCATGTTGTTCTGTAGTGCTCCAAAACCACACAGGTGATCTGGTATGGATTCTAGGTATATAGCCATATAAGTGGTTAGAAAGGTTTTATAAGTTTAGAATTTGAGTATAGATACTATGATACTGTGGTAAGTTCCTCCCTGTCTGTACATGTCCCCCAGAAAATATCACTATCATAGATAGTATCTAAAAGGACTTGAGAAATAGTTTAATAACAACATCTTTATTTTTTAAATGATATAAAGAAAGAAATAGGCCAGGAAAGTTAGGTGACTTGCTCAAGGTCACACAGGTTACCTTGTTGGGTGTTTAGCTAATACACCTTTTGGCTTCTGTAGGATGAGATAAAGATCTCTTAAGGACACAACAAAGAACAACTTTGAACAGTTCAGACTATCAGTGTACTGCTGAGAAGAAACAAGAGTAGCAGAATAACCAGTATGGCATGAAGCAAATAAAAAATGATGTGACTTTCTTTGAACAGTGGCGTTAGGCTGAGTGTCACTGGGTTAAAAGAAAAAAAAAAGGCAAATAACAGTTTTAGACTTAGACCAAAGAGAATTTTCAGCTCACATTTGAGAAAGGACTCCAGCTATATTAATGGTAGCATGGTAGCAAAGGAAATGGTTAATTCCATATTGTGAAAGAGCTCTAAATAACTCTTCTTCTAAAAAATCAGAAAACAAAAACCAAAATCCCACAACACACAATGCAGTATATAGACGATGTATTATAGAATTGTATACTTGAAACCTATATAATTTTACTAACCAATGTCACCCCAATAAATTTTTAAAAAGATGTAAAAGCTCATTATCTATAGCACTGATATTGGCTACTGCTGTTTTGATTTTGATTTTTTGCTTGTTTTAATCAAAGAAAGGCAGCTAGATTGATCAGGCCCATGATTTCCTTTATTTGAGGATTTCTTCATAAATTCTAGCAACCCCAACCATTCTGACTTTTAAAAATGCTATTATCTTTAGCTTATTTCTTCATTTTTAAGACATCAGAATAGTCATTTCCTATAACAGGTTTGGAGCTGTGCAGAAAGAAACTACATACATATACATAAATCATGAGAGCTAAAAAGGACATGGCAGAAGATTAGCAGCAGATGAGATGCCAACATCACATCTGACGGCTGACAATTCCAGTTAATCTAAGTTTGGGACTTTTTGATTTTAGGATTTCTAGAGATCTTCTGAAAAGTGAAGAAGAGAGCAACAAGTTTCAAGAGACCAAGCTGAATTAGCTATACATCTGACTTAATTTACAAAGCAGATGAAGATAATCGGAATGCAAACTATTAACAGAGAAACTGGGAAGTACGGTGTGGGTTGGCAGCATAAATTGGAGGGCAAAGACTATAGGAAATACAATGTTTGCACAACCTTTTAAATCAATGTAATAAGCATGTGAAGTCTGCAGATTATACTATGTTCAAGGAGAATGTAGAGGCAGAAGAATGAAAAGGGACACCTTAACAGCATTTGGATTAATTTAAGAAGTATTTTAGGGTTCTCATGTTCAAATAACTGTAATAGCTACTTTTGTCAGTCTGTTCAAGCTATTATAACAAAATTACCATAGACTGCGTGGCTTAAACAACAACAAAAACACTTTATTTCTCACAGTTTTGGAGGCTAGGAAGTCCAAAATCAAAGTACCCGCATATTTGGTGTCTGGATGGAACCTGCTTCCTAATTCATAGATGGCCATCTTTTCACTGTGTGCCCACATGGTGGAACAAGTGGGGTAGCTGTCTGGGGTCTCCCTTATAAGGGCACTAAACCCATTCATGAGGACTCCAGCCTTGTGACTTAATCACCTCCCAAAGGCTCTACCTCCAAACACCATCACCTTGGGGATTAGATTTCCCTATATGAATTTTGAGGAGAATGCAAACAATAAATCTATAGCAGGTGCTTTAAAAGAAATGAAGTTGGGTAAGGTAGAATCACTCTCCTCAAGAAACTTACAGATCAATTAGAGATAAAAAAATTTGTCTAAACATCAAAATCCTTTAAGATTCTGATTAAATAGTATGTCCTCTGTGAAACCTTACTCCACCTGGCCACCCTTCCAGCCTTTGGAAGATTAATCACTCTAGTGCATGTTTCTTTCTTCTAGCACTTATCTCATTGAAGTGTGACATGTTTTCAAACATTTTTCCCTACATAGATATGCACTCCTTGAAAGCAGAAACTCTGTCCTGTTCACCATTGCATCCCCCAAGTAAGGCCAGACATATAGTAAGTGCTCAGCCTTGGTGGCTTAATGAATGAATAAACTTTTAAAAATAGAACATTTGGTGCCCAAAGTTAAAATGGTGCAAAGAGAATTATTTATGTATATTGGGTGACAGGGGTGAAGGGATTTTCTTTGATAAAGCAAAGGAATCAGAGGAAAGAAAGTTAATATGAATTTGAGGATTCTGTTGATGAAAAAGACTCCAAAGAGTTTTATAAGCTCCTGTTTAATTTTGAATACAGTAGCAATAGGAAAAACTTGTCCATATCAGTGACTTCTTAGCATGGAAAGAGTGCCCTTCAAATCCTTTGTTAGCCAACTTCCATTTGTTTAGAGCTGGCAAGGGTCTGTATCCAACAATCTAAATTTTCAAGTTGGAGTGTTATAAAAATGACAGCAATTACAATTTGCATAAAGAATTTATTCAAATTATCCAACTGAAATGAGAAGCAAGCAAGCAGCCAATCCTCCCATTATTATCACATCCAATTACATAGGACTTTGGAATGCTTTCTTTCTATCAGGATGTTCACATCGAGTTGTCTCAAGAGGGTGATTGTCCTTCACTGTAGTTATCCATTGGATCTCTTCAGTCTAAATTCTATGCATAATGCATAAGTTAACTACTGATGTTTCCTCTCCACGAACTCCATTGGGCAGACTTTTCAATTTGTTTTTCAACTCTGATATAAACTGGGCTGATCTACAGACCAAAATCCAACAAGACCAAATTGTAATAATAATGACCATAATAACTAACATTTGTATGGCAATTTCTTGTTTGCCCAAATCTTTCCATCCATTATCTTCTTTGTTCCTCACTAACATTAAGGATTGTTGGCTATAACGATGCTTTGAATAAGGGCCTATAATTATGAGTCTAAGGAAACTGGCCATAAGATTCACCAGCACACTAGAGTTGGTTCATCCTGGTATAACCGGCTTTGTATGTAGACAGTGCTGTCCATAGGCATCAACATTCTGAAACATCACTTATCTGAAATTTTCAAAGGAGTGCTTCTGTACATTTACTGTCTTCTCGTATACCATTGACTCTTTAATCCACGGTAGCTGGCTTCTCCCCATCGTTTTGCTGAAGCTGGTCAGGTTAAGTTTATCAGTGATTCTACTTATTGCAAAACTAAAGGTGTGACATTTGCCCTTTTCTCACCAGATTTCTTGGGTATATTTGAATCTGTTGATGATTAGAGCTTTGAAACATGCACTCTTGGTTTCCATGATAACATGTCACCTTGTGCTCCTCAGATAATCCTTCTCCTTCCAGCTTCCTGGGCCTTTTCTCTGCACTCATGCCCTTCCATGCTGGGATCCTCCCAGCACCCTGCCTTTATCCTTTTAATCCTCTCATTCCGTACACTGCTCAAAGCAGAGCTTACTGACACTTACGGTTTCAACTGCAGAATATGCCAAAAGTTGTGTATCACCCCCATGCTTTGCCCTGAGCTTCAAATTTTATATCCAGTTGTCTACCAGATAGCTTGATCTAGACATCCCAAGACCTAATGTTTAATTCTTTAAAAATGGGTTCTTCATTCTCACACATACTATTGCCTATTTGTGGGGTTATCTCATGCAGGGATGCCCTCCCCTGAACCTGACATGTTAGATCAGCTATTATTTTCTCTGTGATCATTTTCTGATTGCCTCACCCATCAAGTTTTCTTCCTGGATGTTCCCACAATACCCTAGTCCTATGTTCTCTTTAACCTGTCTATTATGTGCTCTTTTCTATATTAGACTGTGTACACTTTGAGGGCAGGCAAGGCGACTTTTTTTTACTATTATATTACCAGTGTCAGTAGGTAACTGGCTTATATTAGTGCTCAATGAATATTAAATAGATAAATGGAAGACTCAGTGAAAGAAATTCCGATAAAATATTGTGCCTCTTTGGAGAACTTAACTGAATCCAGCTGAGCATGGGAATCATAAAGTTGAGGGTGTCTTTCTGAAGTTTGTTCTCTTTTTCTGTTAATACCCCTGAAGGGCACAATATCAGAAGAAGTATTTCATATCGGACATTTCAGACAAATATTTTGAAATACAGAAATTCTGTTTTAAAGTGTATTCAGCTTAACTTCCCTGATTCAGGAAAGAAATGTTTATCATAATTATTCAGAGAACTGGGGAGGTTCTTAACCTTGACCTGATCCTCTCAATAACTTGTTCTGTTTCACTAGCCACATGCAAAGTAGTGCAGATGCGTGGGGAGAGAACCGTTGTCATCCTGCTTCCAGAAACCAGCTGGTGTTTCTGTTGTGTGAAAAATGAAAAATGCCTATTATGATGTTGAACTGTGTAGATAATGATTTTATAGAGTAGAGCCTAAAATTGATTCACAGAAGTTAAGTAATCCCCTCTGTTTAATTTATATGCCCTTTACACAATGGGAAGAGCCTCGTGATAACATTATTATGTGAAGAAAGGTGACTGTGTGATCTAATTGAAGGCAACATAATTGGGATTGTGCAGTTATTATATCTCAGTAGAGCTCCAATAAACCTGAGTGAGTTGTCCAAGCACGTTGTATGGTACATAGTGAAACTTTGTAGCTAGAGATTTTTCTGTCCCTGTGTCCGACTTGTGACTGTCTATTCTGAGTCAGCCCATGTCTTCCATGTGTATTCCTTTAATGTTCTGACTTAATCAGGACATATTATACTTTAAACCCTACTCATTTGTATCTTTACTTTGTTTCCCCTTTCTTTCAAATATGAGTGTATCGATATATGCATGTGCTGTACAATACCATCGCCACATGTGGCGATTGAAACTAAAATGAAAATGAAATTGAAAATTCAGTTCCTCAGTCACATTGGGATACATTTCAATTGTTCAACTGTTAAAATGGTGACTGGCTACTGTATTGAAGAACACTGAATCGAGATCCAACTGTTCTCACCTCACACCATTATATTGGCCTTTAGATGGTTTTATTATTGCAGAAAACCTTATCTACATTTATTCCATCAGACTCCTCACATCTAATTATATGTGTACCATTCACTTCTTAATGAAATGTGTGGAGTCAATGAATAACCTTATGGAAACTTAAACAGTAACTCTTTACTAGTAATGCTTTTAATTCTAACTGCTTGGCTTTTAAATAACTTGCAGTTATTTTATGGGTTCTGATAATTGCTAATAAGTTGTAACATAGGTATTGAAAACCTCTTTGACATAGGCTGGGAGGAGTTTAACACTAGAAACTGTCGACCTAAATAAAGAGGTAAACTGAGGCAAGCTAAACAAATGAGTTTATTCAGGGATAGAAGAGGAATTGCAATTCAGGACACAAACTGTAGCAAGCTACAGGGGAGTCCAGTCTGCTGAGGGTTTGGGGTAGACTGTGTATTTATGGGCAAGGAATATAAAGAGGTAAGGTTCAGTTAGTCTGTTAAAATAAAAAATAAATGGAGACCAGCTTTGAAAATTTCCTGAGGAGACAAAACGAGTCCAGTCATAAAAACAAAGCTCAATTCAGCTCATTTTGCAAGACCATCCTGACCTGGGTTATTTCTTGTTCATGCCTCTGGAAACCAAAAGCAAAACGTTCCAAGGTTGATATGAGGCAACCCCTGATTAGCTCCCTATCATTTAAGAATATTCCAATAATATTAGTTTTCTGTACATCAGGCCTTTATGGGAAATCAGTCTCTCAGTCCTTAAGTTTTGTTTTTGCGAGGGCACATGCATGAGACTTTCCATTTTTTATCCTCTGGCTCCATTTTAGATTGAAAGTTTTTCACAAAACAAAACAAAAAAAATGTAAAGAATTTCATTGTGACAGAATTTAAAATTGTGTAATGTTTAGAGAAAGCAAATTCAAACCCAAAATATTTGAAATGTGACCACAATTTTGCCTCTGAGTTTATTCTGTTTAGTCAGCTTTTCCACATATACTCTGATAATAACCTAGAACTCAACTGAGACTGTGAATGATGTACACACATATGTATTGAGATACAGAATTTCAGAGAAATGATGCTGATTTGTAAACTTTAATAATTGGAGATTATGTTAATCACTTGCTGGAAAATTGGAAAAAGATGAACTATGTACAAAATAAAATGAACCATCTATCAGTCTATTTGAGCACTCAAATCTTTCACTAGGCTTCTCTGTCTGTAGGTCAGGGAGCCTCAGAGAAAGCGTTCTGAAAAGAGAGGTGAGTGGCCCTGTTTGTTTCCTGAACTGCCCAGCACATGTATTGGTTTTACAGCTCAATATTGATCTGCCCAGCTTCCCGAAATGGGCTACAGTAAAATGGATCTTGATGTACTCTAAAGGTCCTCTTGAGAATTTTGTGTTGTACCTACTCACTGAAGGGAGGAATGAAAAGAAAACTCCATAAGTATTCTGGTACTTGTCTTCTGGAGCCTGCTGGTATACCATCCAGGGCTTTCCAGGTGGTATGAAGTCATTATGGTCGGTTTCCATTGTTTTCTTTATACAACATCCTTTGAACTTGGACATGTCCTCTGGGAATCTATCTGAACAAATCAGTTCAATTTTACTGGCCTCAACAGCCAGCCCTCTGCTGCTCAGGAAGGAGCCCTCTTGGGGAGTTCAGAATATTCTACTTTTCTATTATAGTAAGTCAGAAATAGCACACTCTGTATGGAAATTGAATTAGCCATTTTCTACATTCCTCTTTCCTGAGTTCAGGTACTGATTCATCTTCCTGAAATAGTCACCAGGCTGCTCCCCTAGCCTCACTTGAGATCTGGAGTCTGTCTGCCTAGATTACTCTCGGGGTAGGAAGGCTGAAGTTGCCTTTTTTTTTTTCTTTCATGTTAAAAAATTCAAATACCAAGAATGATTACAATTGCATTGCTGATATTTCCTTTTGTGATTTCAAGGCTTGCAGTCATTTCAAGTGACATTTGGCTCTTAACTAACATACAAATGCTTTTTCTGAAAGCCCTCCTCCCATCCATGTACAATTGCTGGAACTAGTGAAAGTATATACATTTGAATGAGAGTCCACGCAGTGCAAACTCTCCTCCTGCGTTGATATTTGGTCCACTCAAATTCAGAATTAACACATAATTACAAAATCAAATGGGTGGTGACTAACATTCTGGCCAGTATCTCAGTGGTCTTAGGGAGAAACAAATTACTTCTGGTAATTTAAACCTATTAGGGAATATATCCTCTTGAGTACTCTGAATGATTCCAAAAGTAGCTTGGACATTACTTTAAATTTAGGAGTTTTTTTCTGGTTCCTATTTCTGGAAATACAAATTACTCTTATTGTTCTTTGGGGCAATATTGTAGGGATCATAATGTTTTATTAACACTTTGTTCCTAAAAAGATATTCATGAATACAATTTATTCATAATTGTGAAGGAACGTTGGTCATATTATATTAACTTTTGGTGTGATCTTTCAAAACAGGCATATGTTTTTGTGTGTATATATATAATATATCCACCTCTTTCATATTCTCATCTTCCACAGGCCATTCTTCTCCCACCACTCTGTCCAACTATGGCCTACTCCCATGATTTCTTGTTCCTTGTAAGGTATTAATTTGTATTCTATGGAACTTAAAAACAAAGGTAAGAAATTGGAAGGAGGACGTTAACATCTATGGAAATCCATCAACCCTGTCTGCCTTTCCATACAAGAAGACATGGTGCCTAGGTTCATAAACATGATTGTCAAAATCAAGAGATTTAAAAGTTAAGCATAAAGAAAATATTTAATCAGAAGTCATTGAGGAAAACCAGGCACATGCATTCTATCTCCAAATACATCTTCTTAAAATTGTTTTTAAATTGAGGTATGGCTGCCATATAATATATTAGTTTCAGTTGTATAACATAATAATTTGGTATTTGTATACATTGCAAAAACGATCACAAGTCTAGTTAACATGTCACCATTCATAATTACAAAAAAATGTTTTTCCTGTGATGAGATATGTTTTCACAACTATCAAATATGTAATACAGTATTATTAACTATAATCACCATACTATATATTAAATCACCATGTCTTATTTTATAATTAGATATTTTTATCTTTTGACCTTCTTCACACATTTCACACCCCCCCACACACACACACACATCTCTGGCAACCATCAAGCTGTTCTCTATATCTATGAGCTTGGTTTTTTGTTTTGTTTTAGATTTCACATATAAATTAATCATAGAAATGATTGTGCTTAACTTTTAAATCTCTTGATTTTTGATAAAATATTTGATAAGTCATTAAGGAAAAGCAGGCACATGCATTCTATCTGCATTCTATCTCCAAATATAGCTTCTTAAAATTCTGTTTTTTTAATTGACTGTATTTGTCTTCTCTGTCTGACTTATTTCACTTAGCATAATGTCTTCAAGTTTCATCCATGTTGTTGCAAATGGCAAGATTCCTTTTTATGGCTAAGCGATATTCGATATTCCAGTCTCTCTCTCTCTCTCTCTCTCTCTCTCTCTCTCTCTCTCTCTCTCTCTCCCTCTCCCTGTCCCTGTCACATTTTCTTTATCCATTCAGGCATCAATGGACACATAGGTTGTTTCCATATCTTGGCTATTATAAATAAAGCTACGACGAACATGGGGTGCATATATCTTTTTAAGTTAATGTTTTCATTTTCTCTGAATAAATACCCAGAGTTGAAATTGCTGGATCGTATGGTAATTCTATTTTTAATTTTTTGAGGAACTTCCAGTACTGTTTTCCATAGTGGCTGCACCAATTTGAAATCCCACCAACAGTGCATGAGGGTTCCCTTCTCTCCAAATCCTTGCCAACACCTTATTTCTTTTTTTTTTTATAACAGCCACTCTTAACAGGAATGAGGTGATATCTCATTGTAGTTTTGATTTGCATTTCCCTGAGAATTAGCAATGGTTGAGCACTTTTTCATGTACCTGTTGGACATCTGTATGCCTTCTTTGAAAAGCAGTCTATTCAGATCCTTTGCCCATTTTTAAATGAGATTTTTTTTTTGCTCTTGAGTTATATAAGTTCCTTACATATTTTGATTATTAGCCCTTATCAACTATGTGATGTACAAATGTTTTCTAGCATTCAGAAGGTTGTCTTTACATTTTGTTGGTTTTCTTTGCTCTGCAAAAGCTTTTTTAGTTGTGTGTAGTCCCACTTGTTTATTTTTCTTGTGTTGCCTTTGCTTTTGGTGTCAAATCCAAAAAGTTACTGCCGAGACCAAAGTCAACTAGCTTACTGCCTGTATTAGGAGTTTTATGGTTTCAGGTCTTATATTCAAGTCTTTAAATCATTTTGAGTTAATTTTTGTGTACAGTGTAATATGGTGGCCCAATTTTATTATTTTGCATGTGGCTGTCTACTTTTCCTAGCACCACTTATTGAAGAGACTTTCCTTTTCCCATTGTACATTCTTGGATCCTTTGTCATAAATTAATTGACCATATATATGTGGGTTTATTTCTGGGCAATCTATTCTGTTCCATTGATCTGTGTGTCTGTTTATATGCCAATACCATATTGTTTTGATTACTGTACCTTTGTAATATAATTTAAAATCAGGGCACATGATGCCTCTGGTTTTGTTCCTCATTCTCAAGATTGCTTTTGCTATTTGGGGTCTTTTGTCATACCACACAAGTTTTAGGAATGCTTGTTTTATTTCATTGAAAAATGCCATTGGAACTTTGATAGGAATTGCATTGTCTCTGCTTTGGGTAGTATGGATACTTTGCAGTATTAATTTTTCCAATCTATGAGCACAGAATATCTTTCCATTTATTTGTATCTTCTTCAGTTTCTTTCATCAGTGTCTTACAGTTTTCAGTGTACAGGTCTTTAACCGCCTTACTTAAATTCCTAAGTATTCATTCTTTTTGATACAATTGTAGATGGGATTTTCTTCATTTGTCATCCTGATATTTCTTACTAGTGTACAGAAATGCAACAGATTTTTTACATTGATTTTTTTATCCTGTACCTTCACAAAACTTATTGATTAGTTCTATTTTTTGATGGTGTCTTTAGGGATTTCTATATATAACATCATGTCTTCTGCCGATAATGAAAGTTTTACCTCTACCATTCCAATTTGGATGGCTCTTATTTCTTTTCCTTGTTTAACTGCTCTGTCTAGGACTTTGCATATGATGGTAAATAATAGTGGTGAGAGAGAACATCCTTGTCTTTTTCCTGAACTTAGAGGAAAAGTCATCAGATTTTTACCATGGAGTATGGTGGGATTTTATATATGGAAACTGAATTTTCATATATGACCTTTATTATGTTGAGGTATGTTTTGTTTGTTGAGAGTTTTTATCATGAATGGATTGTAAATTGTGTTAGCTTTTTCTGCATTAATAGCTTTTTCATTTATGATTTTATTTGAGTACTCAAACTCTTGGGGACTCAAGAAAAAGATTTATCAATTAAAAAAATAATTTTCAAATATGATATGATTTTATCATTCATTTTGTTAATGTGATGTACCACATTTATTGATTTGCTTGTGTTGAACTATCCTTACGTTCCTGGACTAAATCCCACGTCATCGTGCTATATGATCATTTTAATGTATTGTTGAATTTGGCTTGATAATAATATTTTGTTAAGGATTTTAGCATCTATGTTCATCAGAGATATTGGCCTATCATTTTTTCTTGTGGTGTCCTTGTTTCATTTGGTATCAGGGAAATGCTAGCCTTGAAAAATAGAAGTGTTCCAACTTCTTCTATTTTTTGAAGAGTTTTATAAAGACTGGTATTAATTCTTCCTTAAATGTTTGGTTCACCAGTGAAGCAGTCTGGTCCTGGACTTGTTTGTTGGGAGGTTTTTGATTACTTTTTTAATCCCCTTACTCATTATTAGTCTATTCAGATTTTCTAGTTCTTCCTGTTTCAGTCTTGGTACATTATATGCTTCTATGAATTTATCAATTTCTTCTAAGTTGTCCAAATTGTTCATAGCAGTCTCTTATGAGTCTATATATTTCTGTGGTTATCAGTTATAATGTCTTCTTTTTCATTTACAATTTTATTTGAATCCTCTTTTTCTCTTGGGGACTCGAGCAAAAGATTTGTCCATTTAAAAAAAAAACATTTTCAAAAAACTAGCTCTCATTTTCATTGATTTTATTCTATTATTTTTCTGGTCTCTATTTCATTTGATCTTTGTTATTTCCTTCTTTCTGCTAACTTGGGTTTAATTCTTTGGTTTTGTTTTTTTGTTTGTTTGTTTTTCTTCTAATTCCTTGAGATGTCAAGTTAGTTTACTTCAGAGGTTTCTATTTTCTTGAACTATGCATTTATCTACATGCCTTCTTAGAACTACTTGTGCAGCATCCCATAGGCTTTTGTATGTTGTGTTTCAATTTTCATTGGTTTTGATATATATATTTTTATATCCCTTTTGATTCCTTCTTTGACCTATCATTGGTTCAGGAGTGTATTGTTGAGTATTAACATATTTGTACATTTTCCAGCTTTCCTCTTTTTGATTTTTAGTTTGATACCATTGTGACCATAAAAGAAATTTCATATGATTTCAATCTTCCTAAATATGCTAAGACTTGTTTTGTATTCCATAGTATGCTCTATCCTGGAGAATATTCTGTGTGCACTTCAGAAAAATGTGTATTCTGCCTTTTGTTGGATGAAATATTCTATACAAATATCAATTAGTTGCATTTGGTCTAATGTATGGTTCAAGTCCAATGGTTCCTTGTTGATTTTTCTATCTGTATGATCTCTCCATTTCTAAAAATGGAGTATTGAAGAGCCCTGCTCTTACTGTGTGTCTATTTCTCCCTTTAGATCTGTAATTGCTTATAATCGGTACTCTGATGTTGGGTACATATATATTTATGAATGTTATTTCTTCATTGACCCCTTTTTTCCATCCCTCCACTTTTGATCCTATGTCTGTCCTTAAAGTTCAAGTGATCTGTTGCAGGCATCATATATGTAGTTAGGTCTTGTGCTTTTTGTTTTTTTGTTTTCTTTTAATCTACTCTGGACTTTCTGTGTCTTTTATTGGTGAGTTAAATCCACTTACACTTAGAGTTATTTTTGATGTGTAAAGACTTAATATATTTCTGGTTGTTTTGTATTCTCATTGTTTCTTTTTCTCTGTTTCTCTCTACCTCTGTAAATTGGTGCTTTTCTATATTGGTATGTTCTATTTCCCATTTCTTTCTTCAGTCAATCTACTGTAGGTTTTTGCTTTGTGGTTACCCTAAGACTTAGCATGAAACATCTCATAGATGAAAAAGCCCTTTTTAAGTTGATTGCAGCTTAACTTCAGTTGCCTACAAAAGCTTTACCTTTTTTACTGCCACTTTTCATAGTTTTGATATTATTCACCATAATATAGTTCTATCATTATAAATTTTAATTAGAGTAACTATAATTATTTTTAATGTTAAGTGGTTAATACCATCCTGTTTCAGACTTAGACTTTCTGACTGTGTATTTTACTTTTACCAGTGTATTGTATACTTTTATATGGTTTCATGTCACTGATTAGCCTGTTTTCAGCTTAAAGACCAATTTCAGCATTTTTTTTTTTTATGTCATATCAGGTTTGGTGGTGATGAACTCCCTAGGCTTTTGTTCCTTTGGGAAAGTATTTTTCCTTCATATCTGAAGGATTAATTTGGCATATAGAATATTCATGGTTGGCAATTTTTTCTTTAAATACTTTAAATAATACTTTGACTATGACATTCCCTTCTTTCTGTAGTGTTTCTGCTAAGAAAGTTTTTGATAGCCTAGTGGGTGTTTCCATTGTGTTAGTCTTTTTTTTTCCTCTGGCCGCTTTTAGAAGTCTCTATCTATCTTAGAGCTTTTCTTTTTGCATTGAGATAACAGAGTGAGACATTATCTTTGTGAACCTGGATGCCCAACTTTTTCCCCAGGTTTGGGAATTTCTCAGGTATTATTTCTTTAAATAAACTTTCTGTCTCCCTCTCTATTTCTTTCTCTTCTGGAATCCTAATTATTCTAATGTTTGTTCTTTTGATTAAATATCATAACATAAGGTCATGTAGATGTTCTTTACTCTTCATTCTTTTCCTTTGTTCTGCTCTCAATGGGTTATTTCAAACTTTCTGTCCTCTAATTGACTTATTGTGTCTTCCATTTGCTCTCCTCAACTACAGATGTTATTATTGTAATTTTCATTTCATGAATTGAATTCTTCAGCTCCAGAATTTGGGTCTTTTTCATGATTTCCTATTAGTAAATGTCATTTTATTTGTACATTTTTTCCTGAATTCATAGAATTGTCTTTCTGGGTTATCTTGTAAGTTTGTTGAATTTCTTCAAAATAGCTATTTTGAATTCTTTTTTTAGCTAGATCACAAAATCCCATGCCATGGTACTTGTTTATTAGAGAATTATTACCTTTTAGTGAGGACATGCTTACTTGATTTTACATGTTCCTTGTAGTTTTGTGTTGCTTTCACATTTCAAGTAGCAGAAACCTCATTAAATCTTTACTAGGTTGCCTTTGGGTGGGCTATACTATTCATTGGTGCTGTGATATTTGGGGGTTTTCTCCATATTCTGGGTTTTATAGAAGTTAGCATTATAGTCCAAGCTTGTGGTTTCTCCTTTGCCCACAAATCTTTGTTTTAGTGATAGCTCTCAATTTCCTGGACTTTGTCTTGACATTATACACCTGAGCATAAACAAAGGGCCAGCTGCAGGGTTGGGGGAGGTGTGGGATTAGCACTTAGTGCATGGGGGGTGCCTATGGGTCCAGTGGTGGGGGGGATTCTCAGGCAGGGTGTTGCTGTGGTCATTGGAGTCACCATCTGTGTGACCAGTGTGGTAGGTGTCTCCACTGTGTCCAGGTTACCTCAGTCTCAGGGCATGACCACTGTGTTGAGAGGATATGGCAGGTGGGGTGAAGCTGGGTTCATGAGCCCACCGTGCTACCTGGTTCCCTATGGCTGCTAGCACCACTGTGCTATAGCTGGGAAGCCATAGACATGTTTCTACTGCTGCTACCACGCTCCACCACAAGCAGGGGGGGGGGGGGTTGGAGCTTCTGCCCCCTCTTATCCTCTGCTGGGCTGTTGTGTGGGGGCCCCACCCTGACTCCTCCACTGCCACCATGTTAGCTGGAGCAATGGTTTGAGCTGTGGTACCCAGGGAATCCCATATCTGAGCACTGTCCTTCCCCCGTCCTGCCTTCCTTTTGTGTTCTAATACATTCACTTTCAGGTGTGCTAGTGCGTTGAGCAGAGGAACCTTTGTTGGAGTATAGATGTCCAACTAGTTATGGATTTAAGGGGAGATGCAAAGGGGTCTTCTCACTCTACCATGATGCTTGTATCACATCCAATTCTATAAATATATAACCTATAAGCTTATATATGTGGGATCCTATAAATGTTATATCCTATATATGACTTCCATAATGATCAATGTGAGCTATTAAAACACATGAACAGAAACAATGTCATAGATACCTACAAATTTTTTAGGTTACCGATAGTGATGAAAATATTGTAAAATAGCTAAAAAAGAAAATAATAATTTTTCTCCTTTAAAACAGCCAGTGAGACAAATTATTCTACCATAATTTAAGGAATTTTTGCTAAAAATTATTGTCTACCACAGTGACCAAGCTGAGTCAGTGTTGCATTTTTTATATTACTATAGTAAACTATCAACTTGATTATTAGTAATCCCAATTTCAGAAGAGTTATTACTTCACTAATTCACATATGCCCTACCTTATGAACCATCAGTATTTCTGCTTTGGTTGTTGTTATCCTATATTTTTTAATCACTGTGGTATAAGCACTGTTATGTGGCTGTGTGTTCACTATCTGGGAATTTAAAATAATTCATATTACCTTTGAGAATGTAGAACAAAAAGCAATTCTTATTAAATCTTTTTTTGTACAACAGGCATCTATGCATCTTACAGTAAACATTTTTATGTATCTGAAAACATTAGAAGTGATTTAGAATACTTCCATGTGAGATAAGAGAGGGAATTATCTTGAGTAAGATATGTGAATGGGATGGTTAATTTTATGTCAACTTGACTGGCTGGCCTTGAGATGACCAGACACTTAGACAGACATTCTGGGTGTGTCTGGGAGGGTGTTTCTGAATGAGATTAACATTTAAATTGGTAGACTAAGTAAAGGAAATTGCTCTCTAATATTGTTGGGCTCCATCCAATCAAATGAAGACCCTAATAGAACATGGGTCTTTTCCTGCTTTGAGACCTGAACTAAAATATCAGCAATTCTTGGGTCTTGAGCCTGCCAGCTTTCAGACTGGAACTACATCAGCTTTCCTGGTTGTCTAGCTTGTCAACTGCAGATATTGGGACTTCCCATCTTCTACAACTGAGTGAGTCAGTTCCTCATTACATGTATTTTACACACACATGTCCTATCGGTTCTATTTCTCTGGAGAACCTTGCCTATGATGAATTATATCAATTTAAATAAAACTCTAAACTTTAACATAAATAACCCCTAATTACTGATGTTATTATTACTTATAAATTAGGCAAGGGTAGGATCCCAGTTAAGAATAAGATCTCACAGTCATTGGACCTGACAGACAAAGCAGTAGTATTAAGTCACATTTTACTTGTGGATCTCAGAGAGGGTAAATGACTTACTGGAATTCACATATCTAGAAAGTTTCTGCATTAGGATTTGAACCCAGGTTTTCCACTTGCTAGTTTTATGATCTTATCACTGTATGCTATATCTTTTTATGTATTCAATGAGATGTCATCATTTGGAGATAAAACCTTTGTCCAAGTTCAAATACATTAGTAGGTTTTTACTATTTATCAGTGCTTCAACACAGGTGTAGAGTTATTTAATGTACATGTTTACATGTTTTCATTTAATTTATATCTTTGTTTTCATTTAATTTATATCTTTAATTTATATCTTTAAAGTGTCTTCAAATATTTCTGGAAATATTGAATAAATACCCATAAATACATTTTACAACTGACATTGAAAAATTGTGGCTTATTGGGTTTTCTTTTTTATTCCCTTAAAAATGGGACAAAACTGTCAAAGAATAAAACAAAAACAAATACTAGTCTTTCCTGAGGGCATTCTAGAGTTTTTTATCATATGTTGATCCTTGTTTACTACACTTACTAGTAATCTTTGGAAAGGTAAGACTTTAACAGTGGCCAAAAAAGGCAGAACCCAATTGTCTAAGTAATTATGTCCCAATTGTCTAAGTAATTATGTTATTTTTTACCTCATCTCTCTGAAAAATAATGGACACTGTTGTTTTCTGATTTTAAAGGTTGCTTTCTGTTACTTGAAAAAAAGTTATACATGAATGTAAATATATAAACCCATAAATAATGTAGTAATTCATTATGCTATCATGTAGTATATTTCAGCGGTTCTCAACCTGTGGGTTGCAATACCTTTGGGGGTCGAATGACCCTTTCACAGGGGTCGCCTAAGACTATCGGAAAACAAAAAGATATTGACATTACAATTATAACAGTAGCAAAATTACAGTTATAGAGTAGCAACGAAAGTAATTTTATGGTTGGGGTCACCACAACATGAGGAACTGTATTAAGGGATCACGGCATTAGGAAGGTTGAGAACCGCTGGTATATTTGATTCAACTAAAGTTAAAAAGTACCTCCTCTCTCTCTACTGCAGTATTTGTGTCTTTTCCCACAAGCCAAAAATAGGCTGAAAACAGAAGTATGCTAAAAGTCTTTCCCCTTACAAATTTCTAAGACTGCTGAGACAATGACTCGCTCTTTTAGGCCACCCTAGAGTTTATCGGAAAGATTAATCAGGTCTCTGCTAAACATTGAATCTGAAGCTCACACATTGAATAAATTCAGGCAGTTTATAGAGCTGAGTGACAAGAATGAGCAAATGTAAGTAGAGGAAAAATTAGGAAGACCAAATGACTGAGTCTTTTCAAATTGATTGTATAGGAAAACTCATTGAAATGAGAACAAAAATGCTGAGATGTTTGTTCAACTACAATTTTTCTCTTTCGTCATCTTTTTTTAAAACAAGATACACTTGGATGAGAAAAATGAAATAAAGCAAATGGATTAAAATAATAGAAATAAAAAAAGATGAAATAGAAAAGTCCTGGTAAAAGGAAAAATAGGTGAATTTTTAAAGGCAGTTCCAAGAGCTTGTGAAGTATATAAAAGACAGCTAAAAAAATGTATATTTTTTTTAATGTCTGGGATATTGACTATTTTAGTCTAAAGTAAAAAATCAAAATTGCCTACAAATCAGCATGGGAAACATAATTTGGGGGGAGAATAGGGGTGATTTATATACTCCTCTTTTCTCTGTTGCATAATGCTTTAACCAGCTACTTGGCCCTGGCAGTGATCTGTATCTTGCTTTTTGTGTTTTCTTAGATGTCTAGAATATGCTCTGCAACTTGTTACGTAACTTATAGACAAATATCCGTAACTTATAGACAAATATCCTGTTCCTTGGTAACCTGATGTTCATTAAGTAAAAGAAGGTATGTGATGAGGTCAAGAGGAGTTAAATATTTGACAGCACCATCATTAGGCTTACAGTGGACCTCACTGGGTTGAAAATGGCTTCAGTTGGACATAGACTTCAAAGAGAGACAGACATTCCTCCCTGAACTGTACCTTCTGACCTTCTATCCCTCTTACCTAAATCCCTAAAGATGAAGTAATCCCAGGCCTTATATTAACACCTCATGTCTTGTTCCGTTGAAATCCATTATTTGTTAAAGGACAGATTCTTAGCTAGATGTGTAAATAAAATGTAGCTCTATTTTGATAAAATAGACCCACACAAAACAATCTACCAGAAGTAAAGGAAATTTATATATATATATACACACATGAGTGTCTATGTATATTTATGTCAAAAATTGTTTAGGAAAAGCTTTGGAGCATAAAAGACTTATTAGGAAAAGCTTTGGAACATAAAAGACTTATTACCTATCAGAAATAATTATCAGAAAGTCACAATTGTCTAGAAACTATGTGCCCTAATAACATAACCTCAAATTAAAAAATTAACAAAATTGCATGAAGAAATTGGCACATCCATAATCAGCCACTGACTTTTTGTTTGTTTCAGGTATACAAAACAATAGACATTGACTTTTAACACATTTCTCTCAGAAAATAATGGATTTGAAAAAAATAATTAAAATTTAATCTGGTTATATCTAGAACCTCCCCCCAACAATCTGATAATATTCTTTCAGACATATTGACCACTTAAGCAAATGATGACAAAGAATATACTATAGTGTTATGTTCAGAAGTATTTATAATTAATGAAGATGAAAACAGTACACATTTCAATTTGTGGGACACAACTACAGTGGTATTTTGGCATACACGTTATAAGAAAACTAGAAAATTAATGAGCTTCTCATTTAATTCAAGAAGTTAGAAAATCCAGACTATAGAAGAAAATAAAGGGAGAAATTAAATAGAAAACAAAGCAATAGAGAAGACCCAACAAAATAAAAAGACGCCAGCTCTGACCAGCAGGTCCATGGTTCAGATCCCAGTGAGGGCCAGTGACACTGTGCCCTCTACAGCTAAGATGGTGAACAACATCTCGACCTGGAGCTGGGCTGCCATGAGTTGCCAGCAACAGTGAACATAGGCTGCAGTGGGGCTGGCCGGCAGCGGGCATGAGCTTTCGTGAGCTGCCATGAGCGGCCATCCAATGGCTGGCAAGCAACTGCCTCACCCAGGAAGAGCACAATGACAATACCAACATGGGCCAGTGAAGCAAAGTCCTCCACAACCAGACTGAAGAACAAAAGGACAGCAACTTGTTCCCCTCCCCCAATTCCCCAATAAAACCTTTAAAATTATATATATTTATATATATAAATATATATATATATAAGTATATATATATACTTATATATATATAAGTATATATATATATATTTCTATATATATAGAAATATATATATATAGAAATATATATAGAAATATATACAGGACAAGGTGAACAAAGAAATGAAGCATAAACATAAAATACTAAGAATTCTAAAAAAACAAAAATATTAATATCTTTATGCTAGTATACTTGAAAATTTAGAGATACAATACTGTGTTTTACACAAATATAACTGGCCATTAGACTAAGGAATAGCTATTCCAAATGAACCTTTAATAATTAAATTGAATCATCATTATAAAAATCTGTTCATTAAAAAGAAAAATCAGACCAAGATGGTTTACAAATGAGTTTTACCAAAACTTGAAGGACTAGATAATCTTCATTTCATACAAACAGATCTAAAAAAAGGGAAAAAGAAAAAGAAATGGAAATCACCCTGGCTCATTTTGTGATGCTACAGTAATCCTATCATCCAGAACGTATTAAAAAGGCAAGTTATATTGCAATCACTTGTGAATATAAATGTAACTCATTAGCATATTGACTCTAGTAATGTGTATCTGCTATAGCCCAGGTGCTGTGTAGGATGCTTTAAATACATTAGCTAATTTAGCTAAGATGCTGAAGAATAATTTCAAGAATAATTCACCCTTTGAGATAAAATTATGAAATAATAAAATACCTCTATTAGACATGTGATCAAAATATAAAATGAAAATGAGCCTGCAAACAAAGTAAGTTTCCAAGTAGCTCATGTATTTGTCAGTTAGGAAAAGTCACTTCACTTACTGACAAGTTTATTCAATTGTTTGATTGCAGAGGCTGGAGGAATGTGTCTAGAGAAAAACTTGTTTGACTATTAGTATTATGGCAAAAACACTGCCTGGAGGATTGAAGAAATTGAGATATTGACAATATCGGTAGCCAATTTAAAAAACAAGTCAACTTATTTCAAGTGGTTTTCCTTGTCTTTTAATAAGTTGAGATGTTACTGATACTGCTCTATTGTTTATTTGAAGAATCAATGATGAGTTTGAAGTGACAGAATTAGCATCTATGAATAACATGAATGAAATAACTATAGCTGAGAATATTTTCAAAGCTAAGGGAAAAATTAGCCCAGTACAACCTGAAGTACAATCTGCTAAGATTCATGAAGCAAAAATAGGTTTATTTGGGCAAATTTTCAAAGTTTGTTAAAACATAAGGCATTTGGTTATTCCTTGAATTGTTCATCAGCAGGTAGGTTGTGGAAAACATTTGAATTGGTCATGCATTATTGAAACAGTAGTGTCAACTTTAAACTTCATTTGTTCTCATCAATTTAATCATCGTTTCTGTGAAATTTTGTCAGAAATAGAATTTGAATATCCTAATTTATACTACCACACAGCAGTTTGATGGCTTAGTGGCAAATTTTTAATGCAATTCTTTTTCTGGTCAGGGCTAATATTGATTTTTTTCTGAACAAGAACTGCCCTCAAGTTTTATTATCAAACACTGAATGGCTTTTGAAATTAGCGTTTGCTACAGAAATTACAAAGTTCCTTGCTGAATTTAAAATTACAAGGCAAACTAGTGCTTTTAAGTGAAGCTTATGCTGTGGTAGTTGATGACCAACATTGTTTGATCACAAGTAATGGCTAACTGCTTACAACAAGTTAAATCTCTATTCCCTCAAATTTCTAGTGGATATATATTACTGAGTGCACACTAGAGGCTCCGCGATGTTTTTAGGGCCTTGATGCAATAGCAAAAGTTAATTCCCATATTTCAAACTCCTTTTCACTATTCAACTGAAGAACTTCCAGCTTAATCTTCAACTGGAAGTAATCAGTCTGCAATGTACTTCTAAGAGGGAAATTCATAGCAATAAATGCCTACCTCTCAAGAAACAAGAAAAATCTCAACTTTGTACATCAGGGATAGAAAAGGAACAAACAAAGCCCAAAGTTAGTAAAAAGAATATAAAGATCAGAGCAGAAATAAATGAATTAGACTAAGAAAACAATCAAAAAGATCAATAAACCTAGACTTGAAAAGATAAAATTTGTAATCCTTTAGGTAGACTCACCAAGAAGGAGAGGACTCAAAAACTCAAAAATGAAAACAGGCCTAATTACAATTGATACCATTGAAATATATAGGATCATAAATTGGACAACGTAGAAGAAATGCATAAATTCCTGGAAACATAAAATCTACCAAGACTGAATCATGAAGAAATAGAAAATCTGAACAGACAGATTAGCAAGGACATGGAATTGCAGTAATCAGAAACCTCCCAACAAAAGCCCAGGACCAGATGTCTTCATCAGTGTTTTCTATCAAACTCTTCCAAAAAAAATAGAGGAGGAAGGAACACTTCCAGATTTATTTTATATGGCCAGAATTACCCAATACCAGATGAGACTCATCATGATCTCAGGTACCCAAGCTGACAATCAGAAGACCTGGTTTCAAAGGATAATGCAAGAAGGATGTTGAAGTAGACTTTGCAAATAATTAGTCATTGTTTCTGGTATTGCTTTTTCATCATTCATGGACTGATGTTCATTTATAAAAGATGCCAGGAGTCGGAGGATATCACCACTAGCCAACTGGAAGAATTATTCGGGTGAGTAATAACCATGATCAAATTAAGGCCGGAGCCATGAAGGCACCAACAGACACCACCTCAGTAGGATCTTATATTAAACCCTGATCCCCACTTGGCTCTAGCCAGCACCCCTCAGTGTCCCATGCACCACACCTTTCCTTGCTCTTCCTGTCAGGGCATTCATCCTCCTCTATCCAACTACTCAAATCTCCTCTGAGCCTGTGCCACAGTGGTGCAGGAGGAAGGTTGAGGAACTCATTATGGCTTTGGGCAAGCCAGTGAACCTATCTGGAACTGTCTCCCCAACTTTAAAATGGGTTTGGTGATCCTACTCTATTATCCCCACTGAACTGCTGAGAGGCTCAAAGGGAGACAGTGTGAGTCTCTAGTGAGGGGCTAGGTGCTGAGAGGCATCTTAAAGAATTTGTCCATTTGTGAATATTTTTTGTTTAATATATTTTTGGCTTCCTTGCCCAACCTCATATCTTGGAAGCCTGGAATAATAAACACTCATCCAGAATAATTCCTTGTAGTTTTGATTTATATACTCAATCCTAATCAGGTAGATCTAAAAGAAAGCAAGATAACAAAGTCAACTTTTCTTCCAGAAAACAAAGTAACAGAGGTGTGAATGGCTTCTAACTTACTAAACTATCTATAGAGTTGTCTATGTTAAGAATGATCTGTAAGAAAGTGGAAGCCATAATCTTAGTTTGGAAACTTATACCCTTGAGCCAGAGATGATGGAGAGTAATCCATAAACTGCAATAAAGTTGGCCCTCCATTTCCACGGTTCCACATCCACGGAGTCAACTAACCCAGATGGAAAATATTTGAAAGCAAAACAGTTAACGTTGTTGCTGACATGTACTCTGTAGTTTGGGCTACAATGGTTGCATTCTTGTCATTATTCCCTAAACAATACAACTATTTGCACATAGCATTTACATTGTATTAGGTATTAACTAATTTAGAGATGATTTAAACTATGTAGAATGTATAGGTTATATGCAAATACTACCCCATTTTATATTAGGGACTTGAACATCCACAGATTTGGGTATCCTGGGAGGATCCTGGAACCAATCCCCCATGGATACCAAGGGGCAACTCTATTCCAATAAAATTGCAATCTCTCTCACCTCAAAAAGAACTGGAGCCCTAATCCCACACTTTCTCAATTACAGTTAAGGATGACAATTAGCAGCTTAGCTCGGCAGCAAAACTATCACAAAATGTTATGCCTTCTAATGAAATGATAATCAGACACCAAAGATTTATACAGCTGAGAGGAAATTTCTTTCAACTTTCCTTCATAAAGATCTGCACTAGTACCGGGATTCTTGAATGTAAAGAAAAAAATATTTAAAGTAGTTCATCCAGAGACCGACCAGAAGCCCTGTTATGTCATGATGCTTTTTAAATCCACTCAAAACTTTCCACATAAACTGGTTGCTGAATACTTGTTCAGTAATTTCTGTTTGCAAGTGTGGCCTCCCTACATCTCTTCCTTCCAGTTTGTTATGTCAGTATCATGATTTTAGAACATGAACAAATGGAAGCTAACTCCTGCTAGAAAATCAAAGCTTTGAAAGGTCATGGCAGAAGTGAATATAAGTTTCTCTCAGATGTCAGAGTTCTTGCATGCTAGCCTTGTCTCTGTCCTAATTAAATTCCAAGCGAAGCTATTTCTCTCTCATGGGACAACTGCCTCCTGGCTGACAGAAGACGTCTCCCTTTAGAGTAGAGGTGGAGGGGGTTGCATCTTGACCTGTCTCCATGCCTCAAGGAGAACCAGAAGGATAAAATAACATCCCTTGTTTAGTACATGACATGAACTGAGAAGCTGTATGTTTAGAAAAAAATCTGTTAAAATATTTTCACGTTATAGAATAACTATAGTTTTTGAGCATACCTTTAGTTATGTGCTTAGTAATGTTTATTCAAGGATTTTACATTTATTACTCACTGCAAATTAATTATAGCAATTGCTTAAGGAAAGGTAAGAACTATAACAATGAACACTTAGGTATGTAATAAAATCGTATTAATAATCCAACAATAATTGCTGCAAAGCATCTTAACACAAATGTCTGAATTAAAGATTTTAAATAACTTTATAAGTTTATCTAATTTATTGGAGCAACAGTTAATAACATTATATAAGTTTCAGGTATAAAATTCTATAATACAACATCTGTATATTACGTTGGTTATTCACTACCCAATCTCCTTCTGTCACCAAATATTTGACCCACTTTACCTTCTTCATCCTCCCCAACCCCCTTCCCCTCTGGTAACCACCTTATTGTTGTCTGTGTCTATGAGTTTGTTCATTTGGTGCTTTGTTTTATATTCCACATATAATTGAAATCATATGGTTCTTGTCCTTTTCCATTTGACATTCCATTTAGCATAATACTCTCAGGAGCCATCCATGTTGTCTCAAATGGCAATATTTCATCATTTACAGACCAATGGAATAGAATTGAGAGCCCAGAGATAAACTCACACAAAAAAGGGCAACTAATTTTAGAAAAAGTAGCCCAAAAACATACGGTAGAGAAAGGAAAGCCTCTTCAATAAATGGTGTTGGGAAAATTGAAAAGCCACAAGCAAAGGAATGTAACTAGACTGCTATCTAACATTATATACCAAAATTAATGCAAAATGGAGGAAAGATTTAAATATAAAACCTGAAACAATAAAATACACAGAAGAAAACACAGGCACTAAATTTATGGACCTTGGTCTCAGAGGGGTTTTTGTGAACTTAACCCCAAATACAAGGGAAGTAAAAGCAAAAATAAATAAATGAGACTACATAAAATAAAAAGCTTCAGCAAAACAAAAAAGAAACCATCAACAAAACAAAAAGGGAACCAACCAAATGGGAGAAGACATTTGCAAATGATACCTCTGATAAGGGGCTAATAGCCAAAATATATGAAGAACTCATACGGTTCAACAATAAAACAAAAAAAATCCAATTAAAAAAATGGACAGATCACCTGAACAGCTTTCCCAAGGAAATATACAGGTGGCCAACAGATATATGAAAAGATGCTCAACCTCACTAGCGGTTAGGGAAATGCAAATCAAAACCACAATGAGCTACCACCTCCTGCCTGTTAGAATGGCTACTATCAATAAAACAAGAAATACAAAGTGTTGGAGAGGATGTGGAGAAAAGGGAACCCTCACACACTGCTGGTGGGAATGTAAATTGGTGCAGCCACAATGAAAAACAGTATGGAGGCGCCTCAAAAAATTAAGAATAGAGCTACTATATGACCCAGCAATCCCTCTTCTGTGTATGTACCTAGAAATTTTGAGAACACTTATTTGTAAAGATAGATGTACCCCTATGTTCATTGCAGCATTATTCACAATAGCCAAGATATGGAAACAACCTAAGTGTCCTTCAACAGATGATTTGATAAAGAAGATGTGGTACATATATACATAAAAATGACAAAGTATAAGTTATTTTTAAGTAAAAATTTACAAAATGTTGTCCAAAAAACAGACGTCTGTGATTTGGTTTAAGTATATGTAAGTATTTTGTGTAAATAAACACAGAAGGAACGTTAATAATACTTAAAGCAGTATTCCAAGTCTGGTTTCTTTGTAGCATTGTTTGCACTAATCCTTTACTTATTGCACACTTCTAAAGCCAACTTCATTCTAGTATGTGCACATTTTTAAATACTAGTCAACCTGGTGGAAAAAAAGCATTGGCCTGAAATGAAAAATGATCCAATTCACATCCTCACTGTGCCATTTAAAAGGTGAACTCTAAATATGTTATTGAAGTCTCTCAGCTCTCTGTTTCCTTTGTTTTAAATAGAGGAGTTTGTAACCCAGTGTTATTAGCATCACAATCTAGGATGTTTCCCCGCTTCTGAATTGGTGGGATCTAAATTACTTGTTAACAAATATAGCCAATAGAAAGCATTTGTAATTTCCATTATTTTACAACTGCTACAGAGAAACTTCTACGTGTGGAAAGTAGACTTAAAATTGAATTTTCCAAAAATCACATGTTAAGAGGTCTTGACTGACTTTCCACCATGAGAAGTCATTACCAGAGGCTAGACAAGGAGTCTTAGAGGACACCCAGCTGCGCATTTTGCATCCATGTTGCTCTTCCGTCTTTCTGAGAGATGCATTTGATTAAAGGCATCAGCAGCTTCTCACGAAAGAATTCGGGAATTAAGTCAACAATGATTTATGCTCATGTTCACCGTATCAGAACAAAAATTGCTCATGTCTAATTTCGTGGTTATGTTTTCTAGGACCCACGGATCTCAGCATGAAGAGGCAGTTGGCAACTGGCTCAGGATCCTCTAGCAGTTCAAGCTCCAGACCCCAGCTGAGTCCGACTGAAATCAATGCCGTGAGACAGCTCGTGGCAGGATATCGAGAATCAGCTGCATTTTTATTGCGTTCTGCAGATGAACTGGAAAATCTTATTTTACAACAGAACTGACTCAAATGACGGGCCTAGTCGCTGAGGCCTAAATTTGCAGTTTCCACTAATGACATTTTGATTTCCCAGCAGAGATGCTTGTGGTCTTACTGGAGTCTTAAGAGAAATACTTCCATTATGCCACATTGTCCTTGATCCTTAAAGTGATGTATTAGGGTGCTTCACAGGAACTCTGACCTCTGAAGTACTTGAGACACTTTGTGTCCAGCCTACTGCTTTTTGTTTTTAGTGTGTCAGCATAACTATCTGGGGCAAAAAAAAAAAAAAAGGCTGTATATTCCAAATTCAAGGACGAAAGAGAAGAAGCTCGTGGTATAAAAACTTGTTCAAGATCCAACCAAAATATTAGTGGAATTTACTACTGATCTATTGGACTGAAAGCTGCAGTATCTGGCAAAAAAATAAATCAATAAAAAGCCAAAATTTCTTGTTGCTACAGGATATAACCATGAAAAGGATCTTGTATTTTAAAAAATATATATATATATGTAATTTTTATAAAAAGAAAACTTGTTTTTCATTCAAACTTGTCATTTTTACTTTGGTAACTTTTCCATAGGTCCTAAAAGAAAACTGTTTTGAGAAAACTACTGTAAGTACCTTTTCCACATCCCTTTGCCTTCTCCTCTTTCCAAATTCTTTCTACAAAGATAACACGATGCTGGAAAAAAAAAAAATCTTGACTATGTTCTTTAAATCCTCATATCAGGAACTACTTCCAAGAGAAGCCTGCATTTCGGCGCTCAAGCATCTCACGCAACCCTGCAGCTTTACCATAGAGATATGCATCACAGAATTTTTTAATATTAAAAAGACATACCATTGGGAAAAAAAAAGCATCACACCGTGGTTTCTTCCAGTTTCCCCCCAGATTGCCGCTGCTGTCTTACAGACATCCTTACAGCAGCAACTGGATATAGATGACTGAATGTTAAAGAGATTGCAAGTGACAATCTGAAAATTTGCACTCTTGTGTGTAGTTTTCTTTTCATTTCTCTATTTCAGAAATAGTTTCCAAAAAAGACCATTACCTCTCTGATATGATTTGTATGATTTACAGTTCCAGGTAAAAATGATGTCAAGAACTCTCAGTGGCTACAGCTGCAATTTACAATGAACTGTCCCCTCCGATTCCCCACATGTTGCCCTTCCTTCTTATTTCATTGTGTTGGGTACACACGAATGGTGTTTTCTTTGTGCACTGAGGCAAGCCTATTTTTAAAATATTTAGGGAGAAATCCATCAGTTTATGCTTCTTGTACAATTTTTTTCTGTTGTTTAGCTTTGGTTGGATTACAGATTCTTTGTGCATTCCTGAATTTGCCTTATTTCATGTAAAATGTATGTCATTCAGTTTTTGATAATGAGTTAAGGCATCAGTGATATTTCTTATCTACTTGTTACATATAGTTTTTCAAGTAATGACTGTGATTGTGACCAAGTAATGTGCACTTTTTCTTGTAACTGTGGACATTGCTATGCTTTTTTCTTCTAGTGTTTCTAGAATTACTGTTCCTTACAGTTACGTAAACAAAAAACAAAAACAAACAAAAAAAAACCCTTTTGTGATACTGTTGGTGACTATAATGTGAAAATCTTATTGAAATATGAGTATTTTGGAAATACATAGATGCACAAACATCTTTTAAGGTGTGGATTTAGAGTTTGCTTATTTAAATGAAAATTCAAAAATTGAGGGCTGGTATAATTTTCTCTGTTTTGTTGGGTTTAATAAACAGATTTCTGTGTTAAAACAGTGATTGCGAAACTTTATAAACATTCTGAATGATATAGTATTTTAGCATTTGCTTTCAAAACAGGAAATATTTCATACTGAAATTTAACACAAAATTGACAAATTTGTATCTCAAGAATATCCTAAAGTGCCCTAGTCTCAACATTCAGTCTAATAAATAATTTATTCCAAGAAGGGGTAAAACAAATTAGCAAACCCAAGAATATTTCATTTGTTATTTAAATATGATTTAAGAATTATCTTTTCTTCCTCATTTTTACATGAATAATCTGGCTGTCTTACTCATTCCAGATTTAACTTGGGAGAAACATATACGTACCTGTTTTAAGTGTCTGTCTTATGCTTGGGGTTTTGTGGTAATACTATTTGGGGCTTTGAAAGAGTTGTTACTTCACAGAGTAACACTCAGGTTTGAGTTCAGCATATACATAAATAATCCTTAGTAGTGATAATGAAACAAATGGCATAGAGAAGCTAAGTACCAGAAAGGTACTATTGTTTTTGTTAACTTTTCATCTTCAGTTATAACTTTTGTGCCCATCCACCAAGGACTACATTTGCCAATGTCTTCTGCTTTTTGTACATGTATCTAAATGAATGAGGGTACTGGGTCTCGCATCATTTACCTGGAAGAGCTCAGATGCCAACATGAAATGCCATTTTGTTTTCCTTTTCCTTTATGACTTGTACCTGAAAGCACTCTGGTCCTTTCATACACTCTGTCACAGGAGAAGACAGAGATTGCAACCCCTTTATAAAGCATTTTGGAGAAACTAGCTGTGGGTTCATATTGTCATTCGAATGAGGTGATAGAAAATTATCATAAACACAGATCAAGTACAAGTTTCTGCCACTTCTGCCAGTAAGCTTTCAGTACAACAGCAGTTTCTTGTCACATATGTATCACTTTATCACCCTTAATAAGAACGCATACCTTGCAATAACCACAGAGAATACAAACACAAGCAGTTACTGAATTCTCTTAAATTATATCGTTCAAGTCAACACTCAGTAAAAAGGCCATTCAGATATAAGGATAACCACTATTTACTGACTACTTACACAAGGAAAGACATTTTGTTTCCCTTACTTCTCACAGTAACCCCAGGTGATCTGGGTAGTCATTGCCCATTTTACAAAGGCGGTTCAAGAAATGAAGCAACTTGCCAGGAGCACAGAGACAGTGAGAGGTGCTTCCTCATCTGCTTTTCTAACCTAACAGTATACCATTGATATTTTCCACATCGTTAGGTAGTCTTCTTAAGTATTAGTTTTAATGGCTGTGTAGTCTTACATTGTATAAATGCATGTGTATTTGTTTTCTATTGTGGCTGTAACAAATTACCACAAATACCAATTTATTACAGTCCAGTAGGTTGAAAGTCTCAGGGGCCTGAAATCTAGGTGTGGGCAGGATTGTGTTCCTCTTTGGAGGCTCTCGGCAAAAATCCATTTCCTCGCCTACTCTAGCTTCTAGAGGCCGCCTGCGTTTCCT
Source organism: Hipposideros armiger (assembly GCF_001890085.2). Taxonomy (NCBI): domain Eukaryota; kingdom Metazoa; phylum Chordata; class Mammalia; order Chiroptera; family Hipposideridae; genus Hipposideros; species Hipposideros armiger. Next base: position 1,619,348 of record NW_017731523.1, on the reverse strand, counting down.
GACTGGTGGCCCCTTCCTCCATTTTCAAAGTCAGGAGCTTAGCACCATCAAATCTCTCTGTAACCCTTGACCTCTTCTGCAGCTCATCTTCCACGTTTAAGAACCTTTACTGAATACACTGGGCCCACAGGATGGTTAAACACGATGAGTTTATATTAAGGTCAGCTAATTAGCAATCTTAATTTCTTCTAAAGCTTAATTCTATACTTTGATATGTAACAAAACATTGATAGTTTCTGATGATTAGGATGTGGCTATCTCTGGGGGGCATTATTCTGCCTATTACAGTACCTTAATTTCCTTCTTAAAAAAAAAATACTCATCTGTACCCAGTTGTATTTGTCCATTCACCTGTAGCAAAGATCCTAAGTTAGCAGCACAGGCCTTTTGGAAATTATTTGAATGGTATTTTTCTCGAATGTCTCACGTTCAAATTAAATGTAACAAATAAATATGATAAAAGTGCAGCTAAATCTTTCAGGAGCAATAAAACAAATGTCTCTGGAGCCTTTCCTCTACTTTGGTTTTTAGAGATTACCTGAGATATGTTTGAAAAAGCTCCAACTCATTAGGACAGAAGGGGGATCCAAAGCTTAATTAAATTCTGTAAGCAATCCAACCACATTCATAAAATATCTAGCGGTAATTACCAGTAGTGTTTTATTCCCTCTGAACAATTAAAAGATATCTTAACATTAAATGTTATTAGATGGCGGGTCTTTTAAAATTAAGGGTTCGGCAATAACATCTATTGAATTTAGGATAATCAGTTGAGTTTCAAAATTAAATCTCTTTGCTTCTATTTCTTTGCTAGACAACTATTTTTATTTACATATTAAATTTTTTATTTCCCCTCATTGGTTTTTTTTCCTTTCATAGGCTATCCACTGAAAGAAGAGATCAAAGATAATTTAAGACCATTTTGAATGCTATGAGAGAAAAAAATACAATAAGTGCATAGACCACAGAGAGCAAATGCTATTACTACAAGTGTGGGTTGGCATCACATTTTTTGTCCCTTGGAAGTTTGGACTTCTCATCTTTATTGAGGAATAAATCAGATCAGGCTGCCTGTGAGAAATGCCTTCTAACTTACTTAAGGCACTCCACTGTAGTGACAGCAGGACAAGTGGCCAATGATTCCACAGATTTTTTTTTTTCTTTAGTTCCTTTGCTGGTGGAAGGATTCAAAGGTCTGCCATGAACTAAACCCCATAGAGTAGTAAGTGTCTTAGCTTGTTTTAATTTTCATTTTAACCAGTGTGTATTCTCTGACCGACTATGTGCTAGGCATTGTCTCTGGTACAAACTATGCCTGCTCTCAAGAGTCTCATCTAGTGGAGGAAAGGGACAGAGTGCAAATGGTTATAATGCAAAAGGATGAAGAATAACAACGCAACATGTAATGAGAAGAACATGCCGGATGCAAAGGAGGGCACAGGCCCTGCCTTGGTGGGGGAGGGGTGAGCTGGGGGCTAGTTGGTCACAAAGACTGGAGCTGTGGGGAATACCAGGCAAAGC
>NW_017731523.1:1614554-1617677 GCF_001890085.2 Hipposideros armiger | reverse complement strand
GAAGGAAGGAGAGAAAGTCAGCCAAGGGCTTTTCAGCCTCAGGAAACAACACCAGAGCACAGAGGAGACATAGAATAGCATGATGTGAACAGTAACTCAAGCAGTTCAGTGTTGCTGGAGGACAGAGAATGCGAATGCAGAGAGATCCCTGGAGAGGAATGAAGGAGCCAGATTGTGCAGGGCCAGACCCACTGTGCTGAGCGTATGGGTTGTGTCCCACAGAGGATGAAGATGCCCTGCTGTGTCAGTGGAGTTGGCTTCCCTGTTGACTACGTGCATGAGTTTCTGTGGAAGGAGATGAAATAAGGCTGGAACACAGGACCTTCCTTCCCAAAACGAAATTAAATTCCTAACTGTAAAAACCAAAAGTTATTACATGAGCAGCATAGTAATAAGGAAAATGAATGGCTTTGTCCTGTAGACAATGAACAGTGGGAGCCAGGAAAATGTAGTAAATGTCGCAAATTAATGTGACGTCTTCCTCAGGAAATAGATCTAAGCAAAGACAGCTGAGTGGAAAAGAATATTGAAAACCCCACTCTTAAATCCCTCGTTTGGAAGGAGGGAGAATGAGGAATGGGTGGGCCACCTGGGGGTAAGTATGTACATAACCCTTCAAGTATACAAGCCCCTGCCCTCAGAAGTCTCCAGAAATAGAAACGCTGTCAGGACTGACTTGACTTTTTGGGTGTTCTCTGATGGAAAAGAAAGGCTGAACAGTAAAGTCAGTAAGACGGTGACACCCAGGGCAAGTTTTCCACAAAAATAAATGGAGATTTCAGCCAGCACCGCCCTCTTCCTGTCCTGTCCATTTTTTCCTCTCTTTAACTTCACCCTACCCCTGATTACAACACAGCAGCCAAAACTTAGGAGCTCCATATGTCATATTTGACTTTTCTAGAGGGAAACAGACAAAGCTGCTGGGGGAAAGAATAAGGATTCAGGAGAAATGAATTATTGGGTCTCATTGCCTCTGTCAAAAGCAAACCTTCAAAAGGTCCATCCTGGAATTGTGGGATTTGGGGATCTTTAGACAAATTTCCCATCCCCAAATACCAGTAGCATCCAGTCGTGTTTAAGTGGAGTGAGTTATGAAACTGGACTACCGGTGACCCTGCAGAAGAAAATCACAAACTGGCACCTCAATCTCAAAGGCCAGCAACACATCCCAGGGTCCTGCTCTCCACACCCTCAGGCAAAATAAAAGCAGAAGGAACTGGAATACCCAACCCTCCAGCTGTAATCAGGTCAAAGAGAAGAGGTCTGAGTTACAGAGAGAAAGAAGTATCAGGGAGCATTGCATCATACTGAGGAGAAATAGTACATCAAGCGGTGACCATATCCCATAAATATGAGTGAAATGGAAAGCAACTGCGTAACACCTACATATCCAGCCAACAGCCAAGAATGGAAAGAAGGGAGATGGGACAGGGAAAAAGAGTTTGTAAAAGTTAAAAAAGGTACTTTTGAAATAAAATATCTTCCAGTAAAACTTCTACAATAAATACTTTGCTTGCAAGAGTAAACCACGAGACCAGGGAACAATTTTTCACCTCATTTGACAACCCTACATTATAACAAGTTCACCTAATGACAAACCTTTCATTATAAGGAAACTTTTATCAATAGCAACTAAAAACAGAAAAGTCTAATGCTCCACACATTTTCTATCCACAATAGAAACATAGGAGGGGTGACTTATATTTCATGCTAGACCATGGAGAATGTATGAAGCTGGAAAAAAGAATATCAGAGTCCCTTTAGCGGGCCCAGCACAGGAGAGGGACCTGTTTGACAATAAAACTGCAGCCTCATAACATGGTATATGTGTTGGGTTTTTGTTTTGCTTTTGCTAATGAAGTAAGAATTCCTCATGAGTTGTGTGTTTCCTTTGGAAGATGTGACAATGTGTCATCTGTGCTCTGTGTGTCCCTTGCAGAGTGGAATAGTGCTGGACCATAGAGCAGCAGGAATGCTATGATGTGCCTGTCCCACTCCTAAATCAATTATCCTCTTTCTCTTCATTATTACGCAGCTCGGCTACAGAACCTGCCAACACCAAAGGTCCAATTCAGATTTCTGCATAAGATCCTTGAAATAAACAGGAAGTCATACTCCTGACTGGCGGCTTTGATGTCATGTTTGGATAGGATTTCTTTCTCACAGGACGTTTCCCGCCACAGGACTTAACTGGCATGTCCTTCTTCCCAAAGCCACTGAATCACTGGGGATCTTTCCTCACAGCAGCCCACCCCTCACCTGCTCGTGGGTTCCAGGGGGAGTGGCTGCAGAGGCTTTTAGCCACAGTGACCTCTGAGTGAGGCTGAAGCCTGAAGGGTAAGGAGAAACAGCTGGACATGGAAAAGACCTTTGTGAACTGGGGATCTGCCCATACACGAGTATAAAGCAAATCTGTTTACAGGGCACTTTGCTCAGTGGCCAGTGCTTCAGGCCAGTGCCATCTTCTCCTCATTAATCTAAACATCACTGCTGGTGTTGTGACAGAAAAGGCCAGCTTTGCTGACATCTGAAATGAATCCTAAATATACAGGCAGATGTGGATGCTCAGAAAGGAAAGCCCAGCTCAGCTGAGCAAACCAACATGACACAATCATTCATCTCCCTCTTGACCGCCTCATCAGGCCCCTTTCAATAGGTCACTGAATAAAAAGCAGAATGCAAGAAATGGCACAGATATTCTTAATATAATACATAAGTATATGCACGTAATACTTATGTTTAGAAATATAAGTTTTAGTGGACAATTTTGAGAGCTCTGAGGAAATCACTGTCATATACGATATTGATTTATTTGAGCCATATCATAGGGAAGGCAGAAGGTTTTATAATCACATTCTGAAACTGAAGCTCAGAGCTGTGGGACTCTCCTAACTGTTCCAGCCACGACAAGAAGCCAGGTCTCCTAATTCTGAATCCTGTGTTTTCCTTGCCCCCCACCCCCACCCTTATTTCACATTGCATTTCAAAGAATTGTTTCTTTTACACGTTACAAACATACATTATCTATGTTTTCCTAATCATTTACGATACCTATCCTTTGGAGATATTAATAGCAAACTATCTTGATTTTCTTCCCTCCTTTGCCTGTAGGGTTTTTGTTTT
>NW_017731523.1:1579920-1612420 GCF_001890085.2 Hipposideros armiger | reverse complement strand
ATTTTGCAGATAAGAAACCTAAATCACAGGAAGGTGCTTTTCTAATGCCCATCAGCTAAAAAAAACAGCAGAATCTTAACTACCATGCTACCCTAACCTTGCTAACAATTTCACATCAGTGAAAAATCCTAAGATGTACATAAAGCCTTGACCTATGATCATAAAATAAAATAAAATAAAATGAGCTCACTAAAAACACGAATGCACATGCCAAATTCCTGGTCCCTTTAATTTCCTAATTCCACAAAAATTGTATGCCATTTTTAAGTCATAAATACCATCTTTATGCCATTCTATGTGTCTGACCTCAAACAATTCTTTACTCTAGAGCAGTATTTCTCAAAAAACGATGCTGTATTAGTTTTGAGTAATCTTTTGATTGCCTTTCTGTGTGGCAAGGAGGACAGAGGAAGTGTGCAAGATATGTATGTTTTAACTGTGAAACTGTCGACACTTTCTCTCATGATTCATATGACAACCACTGCGTCTCCAGCTACAAAGAATAGGTGGCACCTAACACTGGGCCAGTTTCCATGGTCTGGGCCAAGGCTCAAGGGCAAATTAATGTAGGCAGCCCACCAGTCTGCATACTTTCTTTGTGTGCTTTCACTTCTCTTTCCTCCCAAGTCCCTCTCATCACCCTCAGTTCTCCAGTTCCCTGGGTACCAAACTGATCACTTCAAGTGATGAGAGGTGTTTCTATGATGGCAGAACTGCCCACGAAGGACAGAAAAAGGGGAAAAAAGAGCGAGTCCAGTCTTTATGTCAGTCTATATCTCTTGGATGCCAAACAATTCTTTACCCTAGAGCAGTATGTCTCAGAAAGTGTCAGCTTAATGAGCTGGGGTATGTTAAATTAACTGAATAAGGAGACTATTATACCCATGTGGCTCTAATGCAGTGGTGGCCTGCTAAGTAAGCCAAAATCTATACCTGTGCATGTCTCAAGTTTACAAAATCAAAATGCTAAGGACAACTAATCCCAAACAGCCCATTAGGCTTTAAGCTATAGTCAATCAAATGATTTCCTTCCTTTGTTTTCTGTACTTTCTGTGTGTAGGTTTTCCCCCTGGCTCCAGGTGGCAGAGTGCTCCTAACTGCTTCTGGTTCAGTGCTGCCTTATTGAATCAATTTTTGCTCAATAGATTTTACTCTTAAAAGGTAAACTGAGGCATATTAAAAATTTTAACTGTGTATGCGTTAACAATTTAGGCCCCTAAGCACTCCCATAGCTGTATCTGAATCAAAATGGGGGTGGGGGCCCACAGAGTGGTTGGGGCACAGAATCGGCCATTGTTGTAAGCTCTCCCTGGTGATTCTGATGCCACTTGATAATTTCAAAACGTCTAACCCAGACCAGAGAAAGGGGATAAATGGGCCAATAACTGGGCATGTTTGAAGGAAAATAAAGTGACATCCTGAGAACCCAGAGTTAAGAGATGCTCCTATGAGTGTCTCTTGGGAGGTGCCTGCTGTGCGCTCTCTGTGCCTCCTGACCATGCCTGGCAAAATTGAGGAAAGTCAAGGACATCCTGTTCACAGCCAGGCGATGGCCAAATCTGTCAAGATCAAGAAAAATAAGGATAATGTGAAGTTTAAAGTTCGATGCTGCAGATACCTTTACACCTTGGTCATCGCAGACAAATAGAAGGCAGAAGTTCCCAGGTTTAGCAGTGAAGGAGCTGAAATGAACCAGACATGCTGATCTGAACTGTATTAAAATTTTAAAATTAAAAAAAAAAAGCTGCTCCTACAATGTTATGCTCTTGAGAAGCTCTGAACCCCGTGACTACTTTCCCAACATGTAAACCACCTCTCTCTCGCCCGGGAGATGCCACTTGACCACTTTGCAGCTCTGGTCTGACAGAAGGATGGCCCCGGGCCATGGACTTCTCATTTCTAACAAGAGAAGACTGGGTGCTTAGGAGCATCAGTCCCTCTCTGTCCAACGGGGTAGAGACAAGTCTCTGGCACACTCAGCTTTCTCTGAATGCTTTTTATCACAGAATTAGTGCCACATTTGGTGTTTGGGTTCACTTATAACATACTCCAATTACTGATTCTTTTAGTGATACAGATATATATATACACACACGAGTATATATACAGGGGGTGCCAAAAATGTATACACATTCTAAGAAAGGAAAAAAAACTGTATCAAAATTGTAATACTCAATATATACCGATAACACAAGATGAATACAAGTCATGTATGACTACTGCAATTACAAGAGGTGCTCAAAGTGGTTACCATCAGCGTCCAGACACTTTTGATTACAGTGAACTCCTGCTTGAGCAACATGGATCAAAGCACCCACTTGTATACATTTTTTAGCACCCCCAATATAATTCTCTCTCCATATATATATATATATATATATATATTCATTTATATATATATATATATATATATATTCATTCCAGATCAGGGGTCATAAAATTATGGCCAGTGGGCAAATTCCAGCCCGCTCACTATTTTTGTAAATAAAGTTTTATTGAAAGACAGCTGCATTCATTTACTTACATGTTGTCTATTGGTGTTTCCACACTATAATAGAGAGTTCAATAGATGTAACAAAGACTATACGCTCCATAAAACCAAAAATATTTACTATCTGACCCTTCACAGAAAATGCTGGTCAACTCCTGGTCTAGAAGCTTGTATTATAGATTATAGATATCTACCATTACTGTATGCCAGGTACTCTACTAGGCCCCTTTTGTAAGTTACCTTTAATGCTCCCAATGACCTTGTTATTTATATTATAATCATGATATGCATATTGCAGGTGAGGAGATGGTCTTAGAGAGGTCAAATCATGTGTCTGCAGCAGACTGCTAGTGAAATCAGAATTCAAACACTCCTTTACTTTTTTTTTTCTTTCCTGACTGAAGTCTTTTATGAGCTGTTTTAGGGAAATCATCAAAATGTTATTTTTAAGTGAAAAAAAGTAGTTCTCAGTGGCAAACCACAGACCTAAAAATGAGCTATTAGAAAACAGCCCATATAGAATTTGAGAACTGCCTCTACGTCCCAAGACAGGTCTTCCTGACCACCTGGCTATCCTTCCACTTTCTAACCTATTTCATTTTCTTCCTAACAATTAAGAGTACCTGCAATCATTTTATTTAGTTGGTAATTTCTGCATGGATATTCTGTCTCCTTTCATTAGAATGCAGTCTCCTTGCAAGCAGAGCTTTCGTTCCATTCACTTTTGCAACCCACAGCCTGGAAGAGTGTTGCTGCTCAGTAAGTAATTGATGTCTAGCTATCTTAGTAATAATGTTTATATTGTCTTCTTTCCTGAACTATAACATTTGGATAGAGACTGAAGTATATAGTAAATTTCTCTTTACTTATTTACCAACAATGGAAAATACTTTTTTGGATTCCAGGGAAGCATATAAGTACTCTGGAGGAGAACTGGACTAGGTGCCAACTTGTTGCAATATGGTATACAGTAAAACCTTGGATTTTGAGTAACTTGGTTTGTGAGTGTTCCGTAAGACAAGCAAACATTTATAATACATTTTAACTTGGTAAACAAGTGATACCTTGCAATACAAATAGTTTGTTTCCGGAACGAAATTATGCTCGCAAACCAAGGTATTACTGTATTTTGCAAATTATCACAGTGTGTCTTTTGGGGACTTAATAGAATTAATCAGGAACATATATGTCAGGAAAAAAAATAACAGCTTTTTACTGAAACAGTAACTCCAAATCAACATGATAGGACTCCTCATTTAACTCCTTAGAAGTCTGTGAGTTCACAGATTGCTACATCCTGCCCCCTACTGGAAGAGAGCGTAACAACAAACAGTAACTAGCTTTAAAGCACTTCAACATTTTTTAAATCTGGAAACAAAATTTTTCTCTTTGCTGGAGTAAATTACATGCTCAGTTGCGTTCTCCCCTCTATTCCTTTCTACTTCCGACATAAACAAACAGTGAAGCAAAAGCAGTGTAAGATAACTTCCAGTGAAATAGGAAAAAAGAAACCTACATACAGGACATGTTTGAAAAACAAAAATAATCTTTAATTTTTGTAGATTTAAAAAGTGTGAGCTGTTTAGTAATTATCTCTTTATATAAACTCTTACCATCTGGCATTCTCTTGAAGAATGTAATTATAGGGTTATCTAGCTTCTAAAAATTAAACATTTTCTGAATATTAGAGATAGCACATATTCATATTCTATTAACTCATTTACTTCAGTTTTTCTTTAGCTCTTAATGATAATATATAAATGTAGCTCTTGAATTTAAAAATACATCTTATAAGATACTATGTTTCTTTTGTAGATAAGACTGATTTTTCTTCTTCTGACCAAATTTGTCCCTTCTAGTTCCACAGCTCCCCCTACCAAACCCAAAGACTATTTAGAGGTAAAAAAAAGCCACCACTAACCCATAATCCTATGCTTATCCAGATGGGGACACTGTTCTATAAACTAGCATTGTGACATCTACAGGTATACGGCTTTAATCAATAATCTACATTACATATTTTTCAGCATTGGCTAAATAAGCCTCTGGATTGCTTTCAAGCTGACATGTTCAAAACCTTGCTTAAAACATCTGATATATGAGCCAGCCAGTCTAAGAGACAGGTTCGCTAACAATCTCTCAGTACCTTTAACCCCTAACCTTGTGCTAAGTTACAACATTACAGAGCAAAGTGTCTATGCCTCCCAGTTATAGGTTAATGCTATTCCTCTAACTTGAAGACAGTGACACAAGAAGCTGCCATGTAGAGAGTGTATTGTTTCTTTTACAAAACTGGAACCAAGTTCTTGATTTTGATGTTTCTATTTCATCACCCAGTCTAAAGCGATAAGCCTATACTAAACACATTTTTCTTAAAATCAGGGCAAGACAAAGCTTTTACTTTTTAGCAAACTTTTATTAGAGAGTAGGAAGAACCATTTTCGTTAAGAACATAAACTGTGAATCTGATTTCAGATTCCAATTCTCTTATGTACTAGCTATGTTACCTTGGGCATGTTATTTTACCTTCCTTTGCCTCAGTTTACTCATCTGTACAATGTGGGTGTCAATGATACCTGCCTCAAAGGGTAGTTGTAGAAGCAAAAGAAATTCACCCATAAAAAGATCATTAGAACTGGGCCTGACACATAGTAAGCATTCAAAAGATGTCTGCGGAAATCCAAATTTGTTTCTGCATCTGACCCTGTTGACAGGCAGCTCAGAGCTAAATATCCCACTCTTTGCTGCAACTACTTCATCCCAGACACCTGCTTCATCTGTTCTCCTCCTTTACTTAATTGATCTGTTTAGTATAACTTTTATTAATATAATCCAACTTTAAATATTTTAAGGACATGAATAAAATTCAAATTATAGATAAAGTAGACTAAATTAAACTTGGCCTCTTTGGCCAATTATTTCAGATCAGGTTACTTAATTTTCTGCTTTGTAAAATACTCTTAAGTAAGGTCACCTCAATTTCAGAAAGCACATCTTGTGCAGAAACCTTCCATGTGCAGGAAAATCCAGAATTAAAAAATAGTTTGTCTTCATATGAGACTACTTTGATGGCACACATTGCTGTTAATTATTTAATAAATTCATAAAAAGAGATACCTCTTAAAACGTCAAATGTGCTGATGGGTTTCCATGTTCAGTTACACTGAACATGGAGCAGAGAACAACTATAGTTCACTGGCTCTGAGCTTGGAATAAATTAAAATCAAGTTTTCAGCAGAGTCCAATTCTGGTTAAAGGCTGTAAGAGGGAACCCAGTGTGGAGTGCAAGTTCATCAGAACAGACTGACCTGGTGTACATGAGACTCTTAGAGCCCACCTGGGAGAAATGTGGATAAAACTTATCAAAATGCATCAGTGTCTTCAGGACTTAAACTCTCAAATACAAGTGAGGAACAAAAGCTGTCTTTACCTCTCGGGGAGTGCCCCTCCAGATATATGGGGATCATTCCTCATGGGTTCTACTCTGGGTACCTAATTGCTGGGGATGGAATGTTTGGGCTGCATAACAAGCAGCATTAATTTTATTGCTCTCTGATCAGCCTTAAGGAAGTATTTCAAGTTTCAAAAGGACACATGCCAGAAAATGAAAAAGGTGGGAAAAGAAATTGCAACACAAGAAAGTGGATGGAGCAAGTTTGTCCTCCTGGGGAAACGAGTGAAGATGGCAACAGAGTTACCAATACAGGAAGAAGACAGCAAGAAAGATGCATTATCATTGTTCACTATCAGCCAACTGAGCATGGGCAAGGGAACCATTCAGGAATGCCCCCAGAGGTGATGGCTAAGGAATACTTTTTAGGAGTGGAAAGAAAGAGCAAGTGTTAGGATTCTAGTGGTTTCACTTATGGAACATTACTAATATTCTTGCTGCCTTTGTTATTTTTCTCTCTTAGGCAGTGAAAGCTGGAGCGTTAAGTGTCATTTGCAGTATAAATAAGATATGGGTACTGCCTTCCAGAACTCATTGTCAGAAGACACACATTTGAAATTTGAAGTCATCTGTCCCCACATGCACTGAAACAGGACCCAATACTTCTTCTCACAACTCTGAAAGAAGCCTGTATTTCCAAAAGTGTTATTCTTAACATACATTTAGGGATCTCATATGGAAGATGGGCATAGTGGAAAGTAACATCTCACAATTACCAGAAAAATATTTAAAACCTTAACCAAATGGGTCTGTTGTCTAAAATTTATTCTTCCCTACAGTACGAGAAATGCATTCCTTCTCTGCCCAGTCCCATTAACTTTTGTTCTCTTCCTCCTGGATTCCTCCCACCACTCCTCCACCAACCAAACTCAAATGTCTCCAGCACTTAGACAAAGCAATTCAATAGCCCCCAATTCTGCATGTTATGCTCACCCTCAGCACCATGAGCCTCAAGGTCATGACCATAACAAACATTAATGTGTACTTATGTGTCCAACACTCTTCTAAAGATCTGCTCGTTTAATCCTCACAAAGACCCATAGGGTTTAGTTTTATTATTATTTGCATATTTTAGGTGAGATAACTTGACAAAAGTTAGATAAATTGTATAGTTTGAGATAGAACAGGGCTTTCAGATAAAGCCAGTCTGTCTCTTAGCTGTAGACACTGCTTCTCATACCACATTTCCCATCCTACTCAGCAAACAATGGCCCACTGGTTGACACTACACATCTGCCCGTACGAAGCAATGAAAACTTGTAATCTTTTCTACTATAAAAGGTTAAATAATGAAATCGTGCACAGAGCACCTGAATCTGCCAAAGGAAAGAACTCTTCAGTAAAATCTTTACATAGGCAGCGAGCTGAGTTTTAAGAGATGCACAGAAGTTCAACAAGCAAAATATGACACTGTAGCTACAGGCAATGTGGAAATATGCGCGGTTTATGTTGGAATCTGTGAGGCTTTTCATTGGGGGGCACGTTATTGGAGGAAGAATGGCTAGAGATGCAGCTAGGGAAAAAAAAAAAGACTTGAGGCAAAATAATGCATTGGCTTGAATGCCAAAATAAATATGTGATTAAATTTCAGTAGTAGAAATTCAGAAATTTTTAGCAGGGAAATTCTGAGTGTACAATGGAGAATAAATTGGAGGGGCTCAATAAGTGCGTGTGTGGAGTGGGGGTAGGGCTGGGTGCAGAGATATGAGTTAAGCCACTATGTTTGTTAAAACAACAGCCTTAATTTCATTGTCAATTTCAAATGCCCAAAATACCTGCATTTCTTTTTCTTTCTTTTTTTCTTTTTTTGGTAAAGGCAAGTTATTGCAACAGTCATTTTCCTTAGATTATTTTCTTTTAATCAATATTCAATATTTTCCTCCCGTGTTCTGGAAGAGTGAGATCATCGGAAAGCATTCAAAACGAATTTATTATCTTTCCTTAAATCTATTTTCCTCTGCTTCAAATTCCTACACTTAAGTTCATTCATTCATTGATTAAACAAATGCTTGCTCTGTGACTACTACCCAGTAGGCATATAAAGGCATTCCTTCCTAATGTTTCTCTGCCTTAAGATGGATTGTTACCTTTTGGGCGCGGGGGGGGGGGGGGGGGGGGGGGGAGATTGACCTGAGAACTTCAGACAAGATTTTAACACAAGGTAAGAGAGTGAGTTGCACACTAAAGAGACCCCTCATGTGAAAAGGCCAGATCTTCAGCTAGAACATGCTTGGGGAGATGTCTCTCTCCTCTCTCTCAATGTTTCTGACCTTTGATGAATATAGAAATATTTGAGAGGGCTCCAGGAAGTTAGAGATAATATGACTTTTGCCACAGAGCAGACTGGAAGCACGGCAAAGAGGTCACTCGTAGGTAATCCTGAACTTCAATGAAGTAATCTGTATCCTATAAACCAGGTAATCTTTCTGTGATGATAATTTCCCTGTGTTATCCTGCAGTCTTTTGAAAAATCTTGCTTCAAAGTTCCAACAATCTCCACTAAAGGACACAGCAGTCTTATTTCCACACCTAGCCCCACTGTTGAAGAGGCGTGCCCCCTTAAGGACAGGGGGATGAAGATAATTGCGTCAATGTTACAGAACAAAAATCAAGACAAGGGGACTTCCAGTTTGGCTTTGACCTGTAAAGACCTCGGAAGTTCTCTCTCCCACACTAATAACAAGAAAAAGCTGAACAAAGTGAACCTTATCCCACCTGGGGAAAAGACATCCCCGCACTCTGCCTTTCCCCCATTCTTCCGGTTTCAGCAAAGGGGCGAGGAGCTACACTGCCAGAGAAACCTTTGAGAAGACCGAAGCTCAGAGACACAGGACCACTAAAAGACTGAGATTTAATCCTAACATTATAAAGAATGCTCTCCCTCCCACACACCTTACCCCTATACACCAACAGGGTTTCACCATAATAGTGGATTACAGCTAAACAAATAGTAGGACTTATATTCTGAGAAGGAGAACTTAAGATAGCCAATGTCAAGAAGAAGGAAAAAAACAACACCTAAATCAAAGGTGCTAAAGGAATTTGAAGCCCCCGATACCTTAGTTACAACAAACATTAAACACACACAAGGCCTAGACACGTGAACATAAATCCTCACACTACAAGCCAATTCACTTCAGTTGCCATTACCCAATGAAATATGTCTGGCTTTCAAAAAATTATAAGACATGCAAAGACATAGCAAAAAAACAAAGCAAAACAAATAAACAAAAAACCCCACAATCTGAAGAGACAAAGCAAGAATCAGACCAGACTTACATGGCACAAATGTTAAAATTATCAAACAGGGAATTAAAAAAAAAACTATAATCAATATAGTTACTGGATAAAAAGACAACATGACAGAACAGATAGGTAATGGTAACAGAGAGATAGAAACTCTAGGAAGGAATAAAAATTAATGCTAGAAATCAAAAACACTAACAGAAATGGAAGGCTTTGCTGGGCTTATCAGTAGACTGGACACAGATGAGAAAAACCGTGCACTTGATGGTAGGACAACAGAACATTCTCAAATTGAAAAGAGGAAAAAAAATATATATTTTTTAAAAAAACAAACAAAATATCTAAGAAACATGGAACAATTTTAAAAGATGTGGCATATGCATAATTGGAATTTCAGGAGAGGAAAATAGAATGAAGCAGAATATTTGTATTAATAATGGCTTGAAATATTCCAAAATAATGACAGAATCACAGCCACAAATATAGGTAGCTCAGACACAGGAATACAGAAACTTTAGGTTTATCAAGCAGATAAAGATTAAAAAAAACTTCAAAGTACTTCTGGTTTATAATCCATCCAGTGTGTAAGAAGCTTAGAAGATGCACTCCATTTTAACAAGCAAAAATCTGAACTGAAAAAAACAAATCAGATTTTTAAGAAAAGAGTGATTAGGGCAAAACAGCCCCCAAAATTGGAGAGAGCAACAATGAACACAGAGAATCGCAACTTACTGGGACAAAAATCCATAAGCAGAAATCTATGTGGGAACCAGTGCCAGGGTAGGAAAATCTGGACTGTAATCAACAAATTCCTAGAGGCGCAGTGTGGACAAGTCTGAGAATTAAAAACTCCAGGGGATCCAGTCATAGTCACACCCCGCCCTCCCCAACACACACACACTTTTTGAGGTATATCGCCAGCAGATCTACCTGGTCCTCACAACAAATTTCAGAGAAAAATGCTCTTGTGTTTCCAGCAGGAGGAGGCAAAAAGGAATCAGTTTGAAAATATACCAGAACATTCTGTTTTTGTTAACAAGATCTACCCTCAGGAAAAACTATTTCACTAGAGCCTAACCTACTTGGATTTCATTAAACAACCTGGAGGAAGGGAACTAGCCAGCTCTAGCCCACTCCAGCCATCCTTTCCCACCTAAGAGGGGAAAATCCGAGAAGCATTATGTGTTCACAATCCGAGGCACAGGCTCACTAAAAGACTTAGGCCTAATTATATATAGGCCTAGAGACTGCTTCCCCGTTTTCCACATTTTACTACATCACCAAAGGCCTATTTCAGCCATTCCTTTTACCCAGTAAATCATATCTGGCTTTTAAGAAAAAAATAACAAGACATATTAGAAGGAAAAACAAACAAACAAACAAACAATTTGAAGACACAATGCAAGCATCAGAACCAGATATGGCAGGGACATTAGAATTATCAGACTGGGGATTTAGAACTATGATTAATATGCTAAGGATTTTAAGTGATAAAGTATATAACATGCAAGAACAGATGGACAAAACAAGCAAAGATGGAAATCCCAGCACCCAAAAGAATTGCTAGAGATAAAAACAAACAAACAAACAAAAAACACAAACAGAAAAAAAGAAAGCCTTGGATGAGCTTCTTAGTAGACTAGATAGGGCTCAGGAAACAATCTTTGAGTTAGAATATCTCAGTAGAAACCTTGAAAACCAAAAATCAAAGTGGACCAAGACTGAAAAATACAACAGAATAGCTAAGCATTGTGGGGCAACTACGAAGTCATAACATACATCTAATAGGAATACCGGAGAAGAAGAAAAAGAAACAACAATATTTGAAATAATGACTGAGAATTCCCCAAATTCTTATCAGACACCAAACCACAGATCCAGGAAGCTCAGAGACCAAACAGGATAAATTCCCCAAAAAGCTACACTTAGGTATATTATCTTTAAACTACTAAAAAAAACTAAGATTTTAAAAAAATTCTGAAAGAACCCAGAGGAAAAAATACCTTTCTTATAGAGTAGAGCAAAGATAAGAAGTTTCAAATGTTGGTCATTTGAATTACAACCATGTCTTCCCAGAAACCATGCAGGAAAGGGAATGAACTGAAATATTTAAAGTATTGAGGAAAAAAAAAAAACCACCCACCTATAATTTTTCAAAAGTAAAGGAAAAATAAAGACGTCTTGGACAAACAAAAATTGAGGAAATTTGTTACCAGTAGGTATTTCTTCAAAGAACTGTTAAAAAATTCTTTAGAGAGTAGGAAAATGATATATGTGAAAATTCAGATCTACATAAAGAAAGGAAGAGCATTGGACAAAGAATTAGTGAAAAAATTTAAAAGCTTTTATTTTTCTTGTCCCTAATTGATCTGACAACAAAACCACAAAAATAGTACTTAAAATAAATACAATATATGTTATTATTTTTCTTTAATGGAATCTAACCATGAGCAATGACATGAAAAAACCATTGTATTTCAACTATAATAATAATAATGACCAACATTTGAAAATTTCATCTATTAATGGAAATTATCATCAACTCATTCATTGACCTACCAGCCCCATCAAATATTTCTTCATGATAAAACTTTGGATCCTGTCAAGGAACCAGCCTAGCCCATCAAATCCTAATGGGATTTTTTTCTAGCTATACACTACATCATCAGATACAAGAACTGCTTTTTCCTCCGTAACCCTTATCGCCAAGACATAAATTACAGCTGAATTATCCAATATCCACGTGCCAACAAAGAATCCACATTCTTTATCTGCTTATTCCTCCATGTAGAATGAGGCCTATATTAGGGATCTTATATATTTAGAAAGACCTGAAATACCGAAATCACCTTACTGTTCACTGTAATAGCTACAGCACTTATAGGCTATGTGCCACCTTGAGGTCAAATATCTTTCTGAGGAGCAACCGTCATTAGAAATCTCTTTTCAGCAATCCCTTACATTGGAACCAACCTTGTCTAATGAATTTCAGGAGGGCTGTCAGTCAGTCAGTCAGTAAAGCCACCCTCACCCAATTCTTTCCTTCCACTCCATCCATTTATTATCTCAGCCCTAGTAATTGTCCATTCACTATTTCACCACAAAATGGGATCTAACAACCCAACAGGAATTCCATGTGATACAGACACAATTCCATTCCACCCATACCATACAACTGAAGATATCCTAGGACTTATTCCTAATTTTAGCATTATTAATATTCGTCTTATTTTCACCTGACCTCTTGGGAGATCCAAATAACTACACCCTAGCCAACCCCCTAAACCCTCCCCAACACATCAAGCCAGAATGATACTTTCTATTTGCTTATGCAATTCCATTCCCCACAGACTAGGAGGGGTACTGGCCCTAATCCTCTCAATCTTAATCCTAGCTGTTACAACTATACGCCATACCCCAAAACAATGGTACATGACATTCCAACCCCCAGCCACTGCCTGCTCTGACTACAAGTAGCAGACTTATTAACACTTTCATGAGTTGGAGGACAACCAGTTGAACACCGATTTATTATCATCGGCCAACTAGCATCCAGTCTATATGTTTTTCCTTATTCTTATATTAATACGCTTCAAATATTACAGAAAATAATCTCTTCAAATGAAGAGTCTTTGTTGTATATTTATTACCCTGGTCATATAAACCAGAGGAGAACAACAATTCCCCCAAATACTCAAGGAAGAAGCTCAATTTCCACCATCAGCATCAAAAGCTGAAATTCTACTTGAACTATTCCTTGGCAGGTCCCACATGAGAGCAATGAAATTAATTTTATGTAGTATGCCAGTATTGAAATATTTTTACAAATTCACCCATCACTATGTACTTCATGTATTAGCTTATATAACACATATATAGTACACAAATGATTTAAAGTATATAATGCACATTATGTATAATTGTCCATTAATATTTACCCCATGCATTCAAGCATGTACATTAAACTATATATACAGAGGGTGCCAAAAAATGTATACACATTTTAAGAAAGGAAAAAACTGTATTAAAATTGGAATGCTCAATGTATACTGATAACAAAAGATGAATACAAGTAATGTGTACACAATTTTTGGGCACCCTTGGTATTATATAACACATAAATGGCAGGCCCTCTGACCTCTTATTTCACCACATGAATATACATATCACAATAACATGCTTGATGGTACATAGTACATACTATTATTGATCGTACATACCACATTGGTAAATCACTTCCAGTCAAAACATGCATATCATAATTGATAATCAATTCTTAATTACCATGATTTGCGAAAACAGTAACTCTTCCACAAACATACCCCTATTCTTGCCCTGGGCCCATCAATCATCAAGGTTTTTCAGCATCTGGTTCTATCTTCAGGACCATCTCACCTAAAACCGCCCACTCTGTCCCCTTAAATAAGACATCTAGAGGGATTAATGACTAATCAGCCCATGCAGACACATAACTGTGGTGTCATGCCTTTGGTATATCTTAAATTTGGGGTATGCTAAAATCCAGGTATGGCCTTCAAAGGCCTTAACGTTTTCAAGCAACTTGTAGCTGGGCTTATACTGAATATATCACCAACATCAAAAAGTACCAAGTGTAGTTCAGTTAATGGTCACAGGACATAATCATGGCTTCCCAGCATGGCAGGTTTGAACGTAGAATTATTTAAATATTATTCGCCGGCATCAAAAAACCATAAGGTGCAATTTAGTCAATGGTTACAGGACATAATGAAGATTTACACATATATATATGATATATATATATCAGATTATATTTATATATATGATGCCTATGTTCATGCATACGTTTACCCATATGCATACATGTGCATATGCAAGCCTATACTAATAACTAGCTTAACAAACCCTTCCTACCACCCTGTCAAACATTATACCATATACAATTATTAATATCTTGCCAAACTCCCAAAACAAGATTAAGTATACAATAGTACATAAGGCCTATCCTCTACCCACTTTATATATATACAAATAAACCTATTATATATAGTCAAGCAAAATTGAACAAAATCTAATCAGCCTAATAATTATAAAACCATTCAACAGAAATATCCTCCCCTTGATACAACCATGCTACTTTGATAAATTAATATCCTTAGATAAATTAAAATCCTTAGATAGCTACCTCTCTAGATCTGTCATTTCCTTTTAATCGTCCAAAAACAGCATGCTCGCGTTCTCTCTCTCTCTCTCTCTCTCTCTCTCTCTCTATATATATATATATATATATATATATATATATATATATGTAAACATATGTGTAAGTCTTCATTTTATATATATCCACTATATTTCATATATAGTCACTTATATATTCATATATATATTCACTTATATATTCATATATATATATGTATATATATCCAGTAATTTACCAAAACCACTAATATTCCCAAATTAGGGCCCAATTAACACTCTAACCCATTATCTAAATGCAACCTAAACTCAATCTGTTAATGTAATTTAATATCAAAGGCACTGAAAATACTTAGATGCATTCACTCACTTCACAAACACATCAGTTTTGTACCAGCCTTTCTATTAATTCTTAGTAAAATTACACATGCAAGCATCTGCATTCCAGTGAGAATGCTCTTTAAATAAAAAATGATTAAAAGGAGAGGTCATCAAGCATACTTAAAAGTAGCTCATGATGTCTCACTTAACCACACCCCCACAGGAAACAGCAGTGATAAAAACTAAGCCATAAATGAAAGTTTGACTAAGTCAAACCAATAAGGTTGGTAAATTTTGTGCTAACCACCATGGTCATATGATTAACCCAAATTAATAGAACCCTGCGTCAAGTGTGTTAAAGATTTTTTAATAATAAATTAAATTTTAACTAGGCTATAAAAGCTATTAACTAAAATAAAAATAAGCAGCGAAAGTGACTTTAAAAATCCTTACTACTCTATAACTAAGACCCAAACTGGGATTAAATACCCCAGTATGCTTAGCCCTAAACCCAAACAATTTCTATAACAAAATTAGTCACCAGAATACTACTAGTGACAGCCTGAAACTCAAAGGGCTTGGAGGTGCTTTATATCCCTCTAAGGCAGCCTGGTCTATAAGTGATAAAATCTGATAAACCTCACTAACCCTTGCTAATATAGCCTATATACCTCCATCTTCATCAAAGCCTAAAAAGGAACTACAGTAAGCACAAATATTAAGCATAAAAACATTAGGTCAAGGTGTAGCTTATGGGGTGGAAAGAAATGGGCTACATTTTCTATTTCAAGAACATTATATCTTATATGAAAGTTTTTATGGAACCAAAAACTACAGGAGGATTTAGTAATAAATTAAGAATAGAGAGTTTACTTGAATCAGGGAAATGAATGAACACAACATCTGTCAGTTCAAAATATCATAACAATATATTCAATTATATATGCTTTTGTACAAGTGAAATGAATGACAGAAATGATACAAAGGATGAGAGGAGGAGTTTATTTTATTACAATACAAAGTACTCAGATTACCTGTGAAGTGGTATAGTGTTATGTGAAAGTGAACTGGGATTAGTTGTAAATGTATATTGCAAATTCAAGGGTAAACACTAAAAATATTTTTAAAACCAAGAAGTGTAACTGGTATGCTAAGAAAGGAGAGAAAATGGAATCATAAAATGCTCAGTTAAAACCACAAAAGGCAGAAAAAGAGCGGAAGATAAAAGTAGGAAAAAGAACAAGTGTAACAAATACAAAATAGTAACAAATATAGTAAGTATTAATCCAACTACATCAATAATCATTTTGAATGCCAATGGCATAAATACACCAATTAAAAGACAAATATTGCCAGAGTGGGTCAAAATACTTGACCCAACTATACGTGGCCTACAAGAAAACCACTTTAAAAACAAAGACACATATTGATTAAAAGTGAAGGGATGGGGAAAGATATACTATGTAACACATATCAAAACAAAGCAGGAGTAGCTATATTAATTTCGAGGCAGAGCCGATTCACAACAAGGAAAGGTATCAGAGACACAGAGGGGTGTTACATAATGATGAAGGGATCAGTTCTTCAAGAAGACAGGACAATCCTTAGCGTGTATATGTCTAACAACAGAGCATCCAACTATGTGCGGCAAACACTGATAGGACTACAAGGAGAAATGGATGAATCCATTACCATCATTGGCGATTTCAACACCTCTCTTTCAGAAATGGACAGATTCAGCAGGCAGATAAATCAATAAGAACACAGTTGAATTCTAGAGCACTATCAGTCACCTGGATTGATACAATTGACATCTATAGACTACTTCATCCAACAACAGCAGAATACACATTCTTCCCAACCTCATATGATACCTTCACCAAGAAAGAGCACCCAAAAAAGGTGAAAGCTAATAACCACACCAAAACCTGCTTATAGATGTCTACAGCAGCTTTTTTCATAATTGCCAAAACTTAGAAGCAACCAAGATGTCCTTTAGTAAGTGAATGGATAAATTGTGGTACATGCATACAATGGAATATTATTCAGCACTAAAGGAAAATAAGCCTTCAAGCCATGAAAAGACATGGAGGAACTGTAAATGAAAATTACTAAGTGAAAAAAGCCAATCTGAAAAAGCTACATACTGTACAATTATAATGACATGACATTCTGAAAAAGGAAAAACGATGGCGACAGTAAAAAGATTTGTAGTTGCCAGGGGTTAGTGGGAAGAGAGATGAATAGGTAAAGCACAGAGAATTTTTAAGGGACTTTTAGTAGGGAAATTACTCTGCATGATATTAATAGTGGATACTTATCATAAGTTTGTCCAAACCCACAGAATGTGCAACATTAAGTGTGAACTGTAAAGTATGGACTATGGGTAATAATGATGTATTAATGTAAATTCATGAATTGTAACAAATGCATCACCACATGGGAGCTGTGAATATGGTAGAGGCTATATATGTGTGTGGGCAGGGGATAAACTGGAAATCTCTATATCTTCCGCTCAAAATTGCTGTGACACTAAAACTGCTGGAAAAAGTAAACTCTAATTAAAAAAACAAAAACAAACAAACAACAACCAAAAAAAACTACAGGTAGGCATACATATTCAAAAGGATGAAAAACAAAGATAAAAATTCTTGAAATAAGCCAGCGAGTGCTGAAGTGCCTTATTTATAGAGGAACAAAAGTTAAAGCAGACTTCTAGTCAGAAGCCATGCAAACAAGATAGCAGGTGAAATATTTAAGGTTATGAAAGACAACAAATCCAATGTATAATTTTATATCCAACAAAATGTTTCCTCAATAATGAAAGTAATAAAGACTTATTCAGGGGAAAAAAAAGCAAAACTGGCACAAATCATTGCGAGCTGACCAGCCTTTATGAAATGTTAAAAGAACTTCAAGGAGAGGAAAATTATGTAGGTTAGAAATTTGGATCTAAATTAAAAAAAGTACTGGAGAAGAAATACATGAAAGTAAGATGATTTTTTTCTTCTTTATTAATCTAAATGATAATAATTTGTTTAAAATAATACAATGCAACAACACATGGATAAGTGAAATAAATGATAATTAATTCCTCTGAATGGAGGAATTAAGAATACTCTGTTATAGGTACTTGCACTGCACAAAAAGTTATGAGTGTTATTTTAATATGGGCTTACAATAGTTTAAAATGTCACAATTTATAATAGTCCTATAAAATTCTTTACTGGGTTTATACTAATAGTATCATCTATTGACAGTACTTGGTTTTCTTGCAATAAAAGGAGCCTTCTCCACGAACACCTCTGGGTGTCAGCTCTTAGTATCAGATATAACTTTGCTTCCCATAGGAACTGATTTTGATCGAAATTATGTATCTCCTAAATCATGTACTTTTTGGTGTTTCCTTTTTGCATACTTCCCCAGAAAGTGCTTTACGACATGCATTTTGGGGATTAAACCACCCTGCCCTGAATTCATCTTACATAAACCCCTCTTGCCTCATTTTTTCTGTTTTTTTCCCCCACTTTTTTTTCCATGCTATATTCTGTAGGTCTTTGTAAGCTACCTTAAAACCTGAGAAAATAAAACAAATAAATGAATTAGTATTGTTTAAGCATACTCCTGAGGGATATTAGAATGAACTATAAGTACCACTTAGAGTGAACCGAAAGGCACTTATCCTTTTAATCACTGATGAAGTTACTTATTTTTGTAGTTGCCTCACTGTCTTTGAATCATACAAGGGAGCAATAATGCCACTATGGCTTTGTCATCTTTTATATAGTTTTCTTATGTCACATAGTTATTAAAGTACTTGTCACCCTTTGAAAAGCATTAATTAATTGCTAACAAAATAACAAGGATTATTATTGTGATGTGGTTAACACTTGTCATTTCACAGAAATATTATCTTAGAGTTGGAATCTACTTCAAAGGATCATTTATTCTGCTCCTTGCTATTAACTGCTAATTATTTGCAAAACTCACAATTAAAAAAAAAATCAGGTTCTCTGCGAGCTTTTCAAAGATCTTTACACTTTCTTTTTCCAATAAACTCAGACTGCATATCGAATATATAATTTACAACAAAAAAAAAATCTTTCCCTATCTACAGTAAACATTTTAGTGTTCCTTGAAAACACTTAATACCGTGATCAACAAACATTTTCTATTTCTGAGAAATGGCTATTAGAACTCTTAGTTGAGGACAAAGAGAAAAAAGTACCTCACATTTTAAAGAGAGCTCTAAAAATTGAGGTCAGATACCCTCACCCTCATGGATTTATTAGGAGGCAGCCTTGACAGGCTCTGGTACCACTGGACCATTGCCCAGGGCCCCCTCAACTCCCCGTGGGCTACATTAGGAGAATAGGGCTTGCACAGAAAGAGACAAGCTCTGTCTGGAAGCAATGGCCTATGGGAAAGTGCTGTGCTGCCTGCCTGCATCCCTTGCTCTTGTCCTCTGCTACAAACCATGTGAGGGGAGCTGTCTGAAACAATCATTTATTAAGACTGAGGATGAAGATGAAATCTCATTCCCTACTTGGTGCATGCTTACGAAACCGCCAATTGTATCCTTGTCAAAGCAACGAGGACTCCCTGGTTTGCCCCTGTGAGCTCACCTTAACTTTCCTTGAGAACAGGGTCAGCTCATTTCTGTCTCCCGCTTCCCTCCCCCCAAATTAAAAACCCCATGAAGTCAAGTACAAAATCATTTACGAGTTAAATGGAGTTTACAGAAGATTTGAGGAGATAGAAGACAGCAAACTGCTAATTTCCAAGAAAGGCAGTATAGTGAGGAGTGTTTCCCCAGTTACAAAATCCTTGGGTTTCATTTTCACAGATCATATTGTGGGACTAGTGTTCCATGGAGTACATGTTGGGAATATTTCACTGGACTTAATAAAATCAGCAACAAGAGAAGAAGGTCCATTCACACCTCATCATTACTATTTAACATTGTTTTAATTTTTATTCAGTAAGAACAATGAAACAAAAATTTAAAGAATAATTATTGGAAAGGAGATAAAGTCATCATAATATGCAGATGGTGTGATCATAGAAGGTCTGACAATTAAGTTCATGAACTTGTTAAAACGATATTGCTGACCTTTGTTGATATTATAGGGATTATTCATTAAGAATTTGTACCAACTGGACAAACAGTTAATCAAATTTACTATTTGGAAGGGCTGAAAGGCTGTCTGAAAAAGTTAAACGAAAATGATCTGAACTTTTTGCAAACAATTCATCATGACAATGCACCCACTCATATGGCACTGTCTATGAGGGAGCTTTTAGCCAGTAATCAAATAACTGTATTGGAACACCCTCCCAACTCACTTGATCTGACCCCCAATGACTTCTTTCTTTACCTGAAGATAAAGGAAATATCGAAAGGAAGACATTTGGATGACATACAGGACATCAGGTGTAACAGGATGACAGCTTTAATGGCCATTCCAGTAAAAGAATTTCAAAATTGCTTTGAAGGGTGGACTAGGTGCTGGCATCAGTGCATA
Organism: Hipposideros armiger; assembly: GCF_001890085.2. Lineage (NCBI taxonomy): Eukaryota > Metazoa > Chordata > Mammalia > Chiroptera > Hipposideridae > Hipposideros > Hipposideros armiger. The sequence goes on along the minus strand of NW_017731523.1, from coordinate 1,592,211 downwards.
GCTTCCCAAGGGGAGTACTTCAAAGGTGACTGTAATGATATTCAGCAATGAGGTATGTAGCACTTTTTCTCGGATGAGTTCGTGAACTTAATTGTCTGACTGCATATAGCTCAAGAAGTCATGATGATAAATTACAAAACTCAGAATTAAGAAAGCACAATAAACTTTACTGGTATAAGAAAAATGCTCAACTATTAATAACTTTTTACATACATGCAATAAAGAACTAAAGGCTATAATAGAGAAAGTACTTATTTAACAGCAATAGAAAATATATATAAAATAATTTAGAATATTGAAAAGTAAATGTAAGGAACCCTAATGGAGAAGGCTGTGCAATCTTAAGAGATTTTTTTACATGTTTGAACAAAAGAAAAAATAATCCACATCACTGCATAGAAAGATATTGTAAAATGATATGTCTTTCCAAATTAATTTATAGGTTTCATGCAATTATGATAAAAATTTACTGTGAATTTTTTGGTAACTTGAAATTATTTTAAAATTGCTGTAGCTGAGTAAACAAGTAAAAGGAACGAAGAAATTTTGGGGAAAAAAGGACCTTTCACTATCAAATATGAATACAGATCATAATCCTTCCTTAATTCCAGCATGGTATTGGCAAAAGAGCCAACAGGTAGATTAGTGAGAAAATATATAATATTAGGCCCTGAGAGAGTAATAATTGTAATAACTTCATAAATAAAGGAATCATCACAAATAAATGTGGGAAATAATCATTCAAAATGATGTTGAGAGAATTGACTAAATATGTGCAATAATCAAGTGGAGATCTTTCCTCATATGATGCAACAAATTTTACAGAGTTTAAGTATTTTAAAAAGTAAAAAAAAATACACAAAAATTTTATATCCAACGGTTTTTTGATGGAGAGGGCACTTTTCTACTAAGACTCATATGCAGATGAAGGATTCAGTCAGCCTATACGAAAAAGCAGCATTATCGTTTGGTATACCATGGAAATCTGCATATATATCCAAGAACAGGAAGTGAAATATAGTCAGTCCTCACAAGGAAAATAATCGGGAACTGAAAAATCAGGTTCTGTGTCTCACCTCTCTCTAAGGTTATACAAATTCTTAACCTGGTTCTCTCTGTATATCTGCTGTTTTTCTCTTTCTAGACCAGCTTCCTTGTAGCTATAATCTCAAATAATTTTAGTGGACTTCCTCCATATGCAGCACAAATGAGTACTGCAAGTTCCTGGAAATAGCCTATAAAAACTCTGTGAGCTTCTGTTTCATATTTCTAGAAGGAGATAATATAACTTAACTCATATTTTGAGCCCACACTAATCCAGAAGGCAACTCAATTTCTCATGCAAATCAGGACACTTTTGAGAATGAAAGCATGCTCAATTAGTGATTAGGGGTCAACTGGGACTGTTCCAGGTCCAAAGGGGCTAATGCCACCCCTAGCCTAGGTCATGAGTCAGCCAGTTTTGGGCCTTCTGCTCATCTTGTGTGCATGCCCACCAACCCAGCTGGGGCCACAGATGACAGGGTTATTCAGGCTGGGGCAGGGTCTATGGAAGTGTAAGTGCAACATGCCACTCTAACAAGGACTTTTTAAGAAAGAAGATGAAGAAAGAGGGAATACAGAAAAAGGTGGAATTAGTAAAAAATCTTCTCACCAAAACCCATAATCATCAAAAATATTAAAAGGCAAATGATAAATGGAAAATTTATGCAATATTAACTCTCTTTTTTCATATCTCCAAATTTTCCTCTTCAAAGTCTTATCTGTACCACAAATCACTACCACAGAAGTTTTAATTAGCAGAACAACAGTACTTGTATTTATAAACCAGCTTAGACTAAATAGGAATGCTTGAGAAAAACAAATTTAAAAAGCTTCTCTTGTTTAATTCATTTTCAACTTCTGACCCTGGATAGCATTACAATCAGGATTTCTCATTACAATCATAAGTGTAATTTAAAGGTAATACTTTTCAGGGGATACCATCGTGACTTGTTATTTAAATAAGATTGTTATTACACATAAGCTTATTTAGAAACAAAAGAATAGGCTTAGATATCGAGTTTCAAATTGTTCATTCTAGAACATTTAGAATTTTAGGGTTAGAATTTCTTAAAAGACACAATTTCCACCATGGTGCTTTATCCCTTTCTCACCCCTTTGGTAATTATTATCAATAATCTGTCTCACTCACTTATTGCAGACTAAGGTACCTGGTTTTATTTCTCTGTACCCTCACCTTCTGTCATCTTTAGTGACGTTAACATCAACATGGGACTGTCCACTCAGTGTCCCAAAAGCTCAGCTCACTCTGGTTCTTGACTTCCTCAGGCTCAATGACTGTCTGTGCTCCACCTAAGCCTCCAACAGCCATGATCACAGCCTGGCTCTTATCGTCTGTCAGTGCCGTACCTTTGAATTACAACTGCAAGTATCCCACTCTTACACTCAATCTCCTGATTTTCCAATGGGTCACCACCCACCCATCCTGTTCAATATTCAAACTGCAGCCATTACTTGAACTCAAGGGCCTCCAGTCCATTGACTTCTTTACATTTTTCCAAGCCCCCATCCTCTCCCTTTTATTGGATTGTTGGAAAAGTCATGACGCATTTTTGCGACAAAAACCACAGAAAAAATACGTCATGACTATTCCGACAACCCAATATTTTATGTAGCTGAGATCTCATCAGTGATTATCTGAATACGTTCTAGCCAATAACCTAGTATGCTAATTTGCTGGTACATCTGTCTTTTTGTCACAACCATGGGGTAAACCCCTGACCCTAAGTGAGTATATCTATATAAATTCCTTGTGGCTGCATCAGTGGAACCAAAAGCTGGTGTAGAAAATCACATGCAATGGAAGACTAGCTCCACAACCAATTCATGAACGCTGGCCTCTAACAGCATGCATATACTACTTTCACTGCACTTGTTATATTTATAAATTATAATTATAGGAATATACAAATTTTATTAACTTAATATTTATTATAAATTATGTGGATTATTATAAATTGTATACTATACATATGAATAATTTATATTCTGTGAGATTTTTTTTAATCAATAAAAATCTCACTCGTTAGACTGCCCATGAGGGTAAGGCCACCCCTGATTGATCACCAACCCTGATGACAGTCATCTCCAAAATTTTATATTGATAGAATACATACAACTCAGTAAACATGTTAACTCTCTTTAATAGCTTTATATACTCCTTGTGCAGTGACAAGAACTGTACTTCCAGCTGAACTCTCTACAGTACATATGTCTAGTGTAATATGATGGACTCTCATTTTCCTTCTCTAGCACATTCTTCATGAGAGTTCTGTTCTGAACACTCACTGCTTTCATGTACCTTTTGATTGTCCATTATTTTTCTCTTGCCTTAGAATGAGAAAATATCAGGAAGTACATTTTTACTTTGATTAGGTCCTATAAATATGTTATTGTAAACAATTTTTTGGCAATTGATATATGCTATGCCTTATGCTAACTGCTGGGAAGTGGCTCCACGTAGATGCAAAATAAGACATAAAAACTACTACCCCATCTCACCATCTAATGGGAGAGATATGCTTTTACAAAGGTCTGTTTGTTAGGGTTAGACTTCAATTCAAATGACAGAAAGCCCAAAATAACAGGGACTCAAATAAGACATAAATGTATTATTACTTTCATATAAAATATAAGTAGTGTGATATATGGGAGTCCCATGATAATTAAGATCAAAGGCTCCTTTCTCCTGATAGTTCAGCATGGATACTTCCGTTTCAGTCAGTGCATCTATATTCTGAACAGCAACAAGAAAGAAAGGGGTAAAAAGAGTCATACTTCATTCCTTTTATGTCATCCAGACATTTTCTGGATCTTTCATACACCAATTATACTTGTTTCCCTTCAACAAAACTTAGCCACAAAGCTGCTCCTAGCAGCTAAAATGCTGCTTCTGGGCTTCTAAAAAATGAGTTCTCATACTGAGGAAGACGGTGAGAATGAATACTGGAAAGCATTCTCCACCACAATAAGAAACACTAAGATAAAGAAAGGAATGATAAATAATAAAGTACAAGTATAAACAAAATGTAATGAGTAAACATAGGAGAAAGTAATTCTTACTGACTTGGTAAATATTTCACCATCCTGAGAAATGGTTCTTGATATATAAAAATTTTAACAGAAAAAAAAAAGAGGAGGACAAGGAGGGGGCATAATCAAGGTATGAAATCCAGAAAACATTGAGCAGTGAGGTGAGCTATGAGAAGTCCAGAGTGGCCAGAACCCTGGAGGTAGAGGGTGTCACAGGCGGAGTGGAATGTGATGGAGATATAAGGATGAAAGATAGGTTGAGTTTAAGACATTGAGGGCTGTGAATGCAGACTGACTATATTGGCATTGACTAACATTCAAGAGACTTTCACCATTGCTATTATTATTGATGATATTTTGTTACTTAGAGTGTTCTTTTTTTTTTAATCATTCCTCCATTACTTCTGGAAAGTTCTAACACAAGTAATTTTCAAAAGTTACATCTCACAGATAGTGGAGATTTGGGCTTTGCTCATGTCCCAGCTATGGTACCTTAAACCATTATTACTTTAAAACAACTATTTCCAATTTGTGACTTCTTTTGTCACTACCTGGATTCATCCTGTCCAGTTGAAATTACCTACCTCAGAGGCAGAGGCACCCATAAGAACCTGTGTAACAAATATGCTCTTAATAATGAAGCATTTTAGTGTATTTTTTTTAATTGGGGAAGGGAATAGTGTTGGGGAATTGGGGAGGAGGACCAGCCAAGTTGTTGTTCTTCAGTCTTAGCTGTGGAGAGTGCCAGTTGCCATCTGACTTCCCGTTGGCAGCTCGTGGCCTCTAAGCTCAAGGTGCTGTGTTACAATCTTAGTTGTGGGAGGGCTTAACCACCATCCCATGTGGGAGTCGAACCCAGCAGCCTTGTTGTTAAGAGTGCATATGCTCTATCCACTCAGCCATCCGGGTGGCAGCTCAGCTCAAGGTGCCGAGTTCAGTCTTAGTTGCTAGTGGGCATAGCCCACCATTGAGCAGGCAATCTTGTTGTTAGGAGCCCGTGCTCTCACCAGCTGAGCCATCCTGCCACCTGTTGGCAGCTTAACTCAGGCACAGTGTCACTGGCCATGTGGGAATCGAACTAGTGGCCCTGTTGCTAAGAGCTCATGCTCTTAAGCTAACTCTTAACCAACTGATCCACTTGGCTGGCCATGAAGCAGTTTTTTAAAGTAAAACAATTGATCCCCTCCTCCCCCTCTGCCCCCACCCATTCAGACCCCAGAGCCTTTCAGCTTCTCCAGCCAGATGAAGAATAAGCCCTTCTTTTCTCTGTGGAGGGGAGGGGGGAGGAGACGGGATGGGTAAGAAAAGATCAACAGCTGCTTCTTGCCGACCTAGAGCATCAGCTCGTGAAAGCAGCCATCTGAGAAGGGGCTCAGGCTAAACTGCAATCACTGGCTGCTGACATGCATTATTAGGGAAGCAGCAGGGAAGGGGTTTTTCTTCCTGATGCCCGAGAATTTGGCTCTAGAGCTTTGTTAGTGGTCTCTCACTGGGATGAGCGCAGATTGGAAAAGTAAAAACAAAACATTCATGCCTCCAATATTTATGTTGCCAGCATCTTTCTGTTCCCTGTAATTACACACTATTAATGCCAGCTTTACTTTCTGACTCATTCTGCAAGGAAGACATTTGACTGTCTTTTGTCCTGACCTATGGAAATTGTTAGGTCACATGACCTACATAAGTTTACTGCAACATCCTAAAAAGATGATGCTGTTATAGGAAGAGCAAAACGCTTCACATATAAGGATCGCAGGTACAGAAACACATCTACCGTGGAAAATGGAAGGGCATGGAGATATGGGTCTTGTAGAAAAGGCCCATAAAAGAGAAAGATGTATTTCTTTTTACTTTTTATATAAGGTGGAAAACTTTCCAAGTGTCCTTTAGCCAATTAATTCCTGAGCCTTTTAAATTCATTTACACACACACACACACTTCTGTTTTTGTTTTTTAGCTAAGCCATCCTGCCACCTGTTGGCAGCTCAGTGGCAGCTCAGCTTGGGCCGGGCATCGAACTGCTGTTGCTCAGAGCTCGCACTCTTGAGTGAGCTCTTAACCACCTGAGCCACTCGGCTAGCCCCACACACACTTCTAATTAAGCTCCCTGATGAGAAGGTAATGTCTAACAATAGAATAATTCACGCCCAGCTTTCACAATGCCTCATCAGCTTGTGGGCTTGAGCGGTCATATTAGGATGACCCTGAGCCCACAGTGGCCTCGCCACAGGACCTCACTGACAAGCCTCAGGCTTCTCAGTTGTTTCTGAGAGCCCCAGGATGTCTCCTATGTCCTCGTGGAGTGGACAGTTCCCCACTGTGCACCTCAAATTACATTCTGGCCAGCGGCAAGCTCCGTGACAGAGGTGCTCCTCTCTGGGACAAACATTTCCATGCCCCATGGCAGGTTCTGCTGGCCCAAAGCTGCAGAATATCCGGCGTGTGCACTGCGTTGCTTTCACGCTTCTCTGTCCCAGAGTCACACTACATCCCGCATAGTGTTGGAGAGCTGGGGCCTCTCTGAACTGCCTGTTGCACTGTTGTCTGCTAGAGTCCAAAGCAGCAAAATTTATGCCAAAATGTCCTTGGTTAAAAGCCTCTTCAGATTTTTTGTTGTTATTGATTGGCTGGTTGGCTTTTATAGCCTTTCTCTCCCTGGGGTGCAGGCCTTGTCCCTGGAGGCTCAGTTAGGAGAGAAAAATCATGGGGGCCTCTGGTTCCCCAGCTTTCCCGTTTCTGACACCAGGCCCTGAGCACAGCAGTCACCAGATCCCATGTGCATATATTTACTGGGCGGAGCTGGGGAGCTGCAACCTAGGGTCGGTTAAGATCACCCTCTCATACTATTAATACTTGATGCAGTATTTCCAAAAGCACTCAGCCTTAGAAGAAAAATATTTTTGAAACGTAATGCCTCTTTCAGTCATGAAAAACAAGTTTACCTTTTACAATTTCACCATCAGAAGGAAATAAAGAGTGACAGTCACAGTAGGTTACTCCCCTAGGTGCCCCCACCCACTGGAGGACCTGTGTTGTAGCCGCTGATAATGGACCCCTCGCAAGACTTACTTTCTATGTTTAGGGTGTAGCTTCCCCGTGATTTCAATGCTTTCCACCTGTTACATACACCAGAGCTGGGTCAGGTTGGGGGATGGGGGTGGTTTTGAAATTATCTGGGCTACAAACCAACATTGCTTACGTCTAGTATTCCCCTCACCCCCCACCACACACACACATGCACAAATCCCTCAGCTTCTGCCCTCTGCGTCCTAACTCTTGCAGAGAACTCAAACTCTCCTTCTACCAGCTCAAAAAATAATTTAAGAAACATTCACATAAGAACACAATATCATTCATTCAGGTAATGCAAATTAAAACCACAACGGGATATACCACTACATGCCAATTCTAATTGCAAAATGGCTACAATTATAGGGGTTAAAAAAAAGCTAAAATACCAAGTGCCGATGAGGGTGCAAAGCAACTGGAACTGTCATACCCTGCTGGTGGGGGAGCAGAACGTACAGCTACTCTGAAAGCAGTTTGGCCGTTTCAGATAAAGTTAAACAGGCATTTATCATATGACTCAGCAACACAACTCGAGTGTTTTCTGAACATACTAAAAAATTATGTTCACCCATAATCTGTATGTGAATGTTTATTGGAGCTTTATTCATCATTGCCAAAATCTGGAAATAATTCAGGTACCCTTAAATGCGAGAACAGATAAGAAACTGCAGTATAGTCTATCAACGGAATACTCCTCAGCTGTAAAAAAGGAGTGGACCATTGGTTTACACAACAACACAGGTGACTCCTCACTGCCTTTTGCAAGTTAAAAAAGCCAGATCCAAAAGGCTACATATTGTACGATTCCTGTTACATAACAAGGCAGAACTTTAAGGATGAAAACAAATCATAAGTTGCAAGGGATGGGGATTGGTGTTAACTACAGAAGGGCAGCACAGGGAATTCCTTTTTTTGGGGGGGAGGGGGGCGTGGGTGAGGGAACTGCTCTGTATTTATTAAACCCATAGATCTGTGCCCCACAAAGAGTGCCTTTTAACTGTACATAAGTTGTTTCTAGATATCAGACTCTGCCCCTCATTCCTCATGGAAGGAGCTTGGAAGGTGCTCCATCCTAACAATAAGTAAAAAGCCAAACAGACGGAAAAAACCAACAACTCTTCTTGGAGCCCTAAGAGAAGGGCCCACCCAGGGCAGACAACTGCCTCCTAAAATAGAGGCCAAAAAGGGAATAAAGCGATGAAAACTTACCAGAGCAGAGACTTGACTGGTGGAATCCGCTGTGGGAACCAGTGCTGCGTAGGAAATCCTGTAACTGAAAAATTGCCGGAGGTTCAGTGTGGACAAGTCTGAGAGTTACAAGATGCAACAGGACCCAGTCATAGCCCCCCACCCGCTACAATATGTGAGATTTACCTCCAGGAGCTCAACCAGATTCCCACAGTAAATACTGGAGGAAAAAAATCCCCTTGGGCATCAGGCAGGAGACAAAAGGGAACCATTTTGAAAGACGCCAGAGCACTCTGTTCTTGAATAGGCCTGCCCTCAGAAGAAGCTAATTAACCAGAGCCTAATCTGGTGGGTTTGATCACCTGCTTGGGTTTTATCACCTGTGGGGGTTTTATCAGCGCCTAACTGACCTCGGGAAGGGAAATACCCAACTTCAGGTCACTCAAGCTATCCTGCCCCCTCTGTCCAACCTAGGGGGAAGAAAAAAAACAGAAAAACTTGTGAAATTCACAATCCAAAGGCACAGGTTCACGGGAAGACAGACCTAATCAGAGGATTGTAGAACAGCCCCTCTGCCCCCACACCACAAAATCACATCCTAACGGCCTATTTATAGCAGTTCCTTTTACCCAGTACATCATGTCTGGCTATCAAGAAAACAATGACAAGGCACCCAAAAGGACAAAAAACACAATTGGCAGAGACACAGCAGCATCAGCAGTAGACATGGCAGGGATTTTGGGAATTATCAGACTGGGGATTTTTTGCTGTGATAAATGGGCTAAAGGCGCAAATGGATAAAGTAGATAACATGCAAGAGCAGATGGGCAATGTAAGCAGAGAGATGGAAGTCCTAAGGAAAAACAGAGGTGCTAGAGATTAATTAAAAAACTGTAACAAAAAATACAGAATGTCTTTTATAGGCTTATTAATAGGCTGGACACAGCTGAGGAAAGAATCTCTGAGCTAAAGCATACAGAATAGAATTTTTTAAAACAGTAAAGCAAAGAAAACAATGACTAAAAAAGCCAAAACAGAATATCCAAGAACTGTGAGAAAACCACAAAAGGTTTGTAGCATACACATAATGGGGATAACAAAGAAGAAAGGAATAGAAGAAAGATCTGAAACAATAATGACTGAGGATTTCTCCAAATTAACATCGTACACCAAACCACAGATCCAAGAAGACTGGAGAGCAAACACCAAGCAAAATAAAAGAAAGAAACCCCAAACCAAAAACTCTACACCCAGGCATATTTATTTTCAAAGTACAGAAAATCAAAGATAAAAATAAAAAAGTACTGACGAAAACTAGAGGAAAAAAAACACCTTACCTATACAGAAACAAAGAAAAGAATTAAATCCAACTTCTCAGAAATCATGCAAACAAGAAGGGAGTGGAGTGAGATATTTAAAGTGGTGAAAAACCTCCACCCACCTGAATTCTGTACCCTGCAAAATTATCCTTCAAAAGTGAAGGAAAAATAAAGATTTCTCAAACAAAAATTGAGGCAATTTGTTGCCAGTAGACTGCTTTGTAAAAAATGTTAAAAGAAGTGATGGCAAAATAAAAACTTTTATTTTTCTTATTCTTAATTGATGCAACACATAACAGGCTGGAGCAAGCTAAGTGTTCATAACAACTAACCACAATGTGGGATCCAGGATTGGATACTGGAGGGGAAAAAAAAAGGATGTTAGTGCAAAAACTGATAAATCCAAATTAAGTCTTTTGTTTAGTTAACATTATGCCAACGTCCAGTTCTCAGTTTTGATAATTGTGCTATGGTTATGCAAGATGCTAACATTAGGGAAAACTGGCTGAAGAGTATATAAGAACTCTGTGCTATTTTGCAACTTTTGTCTATGTCTAGAATTATTTCAAAATGTAAGTTTTATTATTTTTTAATCTCTTTAGAAATGTGTAGGAGTTCAGAGAAACTATGGGCTTGATTAATATATTCTAAAAACATGTTATCCCTCAGCATAGGCTCAAAGATACATAGATATTATATTACCAAAAATAACAATATTACAATTGTATTAAGGTTGTGCAGGAAATGGCATTTTGCTTCACAATGCGTAGATGTATGTTTTATATTTGTGTAACTGAAGGGCTAATTCCTGGAGTTTCCTTAATGCAAAAGTCTGCCCCAAATGTGAGTTGAACGCTTTATTCTAGAGACGAGAAAAACCACTGGCAACTTGTAAATGACGCTTTTCCCACCTCCTCTCATCCAGGTTCCAAATCTTTATGCCTGGATTCCTCCAGGGCAACCTGTGAACTATAATGTAATTTGGGATGTCACTATATCCTATGTATATTGTATCAAAGAAAAAGACTGCTTTATGGGTGGGTAATTATAGAGCCTTATGATATTTCTGCAATGAAAATGAGATTTTTATGATAAATGCCAAAGCCTCCATTTAAAAAACTGAATAGGATGATACTTAACCAAATTAGGCTTTCTAAATTTAGGGCAATAAAATAAGAGTCCAATCAAGAATATTCTCTGGCTTTGGGCCCACCTCGTTTCATTTAATTGTCAATAGAATATGTTTCTATTCACAATAATCACTTGCCTTCTAGCACTTGGTTATTCTGAGAGAGGCAACACATTGTCAATAACCGTATTTGGTCCATGATAGCTGCTTTTCTACATGAAGGCTCTATTTATGTTTTTTATGGCCAGCTTACATTGGCCACATGCATGCTGACAGTTTACTAGAACAATCAATCAGACGTGTTTCTCTTCCATAGTGTGCTGGCATGCAATTTGTACCCAGGACGCTCCACCCCTTTCCTTTTTGAAATAGCGTTTCTTCTGATCTCAATACAGTACTAGAGACAGAATCAGAGATTCAGAATGCATATTTTATTATTTTGAGTAGAATAGTATAAGAATGTGAATAGTGAATATTTTTAGTCTTAGCTTTCTACTATTTCTGAACCATTTTCCCTTTTTTCTGCCTACTGTGTGCAGACTGGGATCCCTACTTTCTGGCTTCCATGTGAGTTTGGCTAATGAGGGGCACAGAAAGAGATCAAGATATGAAAAGATAGAGGCCATGGTATCTTCCCTTTGTCTTTGTACCTGCCTTGTAACACTTCCAGCAGTGGTTGCGTTCCTCCTGAGAATAGATGTGTTCTAAATGTGGTTTTTACCTTCCCTTTCCATCATGTTACTGCCTAACCATTGTATTGGAATGGCTGAGTGCTTTATTTATTACTGTGATATTCCATACAACTTCATCTTTGACCTTGGAACATTTTTATGGCAAAAGAAGTTCAACAGTACAATCACCCAGAATTCTACTTGTCTTACCCAAAGAATACCTAATTCAAAGAAATTCCCAAAGAAGGTAACCGGCTATCTGAAAAAGGTTTGCTTCCCTTGTAGTTGGTTAATAATATCAGAGAAGAACTTCCTGATTATTTGTTTGTGATTCAAAATAGTCAGCTCTTGGCATTGATTTTATACTTTGGTTTTGTCTAGGAAAAGGATGGAGATTTCCTTAGATAGCTGGTGACGATTTTGAGTGATTGTATAACAGTTTACAAAGGTTTAATTTCCACATTTTGGAAATAGAGATTATCAGCTTAAAATTTTGATAGTGTTGTTAAAATTGAAATAAACTATAGGTCACACAAATATTTTATAAACTTGGAGGAAATAATATTATTTGCCAATACATGACACTTAAAAGTCTTATGATGAGAGGGTTAGAACATTTATATTTGGTGATCATAGACAAAGTAAACAAAGTACGCAGTGAGAGACAATCAGAAGGGGAAAAAGGTTCTATTTACATTTATGAAGGTTGTCTCTTACTATGTCTTAGGTATGATACTGAAAAAGGAGAAATATTCTTCAGGGGATATTCAGTGGGAATTGCAAGTTAGTTTGGTGTCTGTTTTTCCTGGAACATTAAATT
>NW_017731523.1:1574102-1576985 GCF_001890085.2 Hipposideros armiger | reverse complement strand
CACTGGGCTTTGGTCCTAATTAATTTGTATGCAGTTTAATCCTCAGAACAAGTCGGCTTGTGACTTGACTGTTTTCTAAAAATGGTAAAGAAAAGGGCTTTGGTTTAACAGAGAAGTAGTACATTTTCAATAAGAAAAACACACAACAATATAACCACAGCTTTGAGAAAAAGAGAGAAAAAGCGAATATTGTGAACTATGGGTGGAAATATATTAGAAGATATAAAGTTTTAGGGGTTTTCATCACAAGCACACAGAAAATTCAGCCTAGTAGAACAAAGACTGGATAGGCCCGAAGGCAAATGATCAAAAGTATGTTTCAAATTCTAAAGCCAACAGAATATTTTGCTTATGGGCTATTTATGCCATTTTTATCAAAAAGAATAATGCAATTGTGAGCTAGTCTGAGGTTGAAGAATATTTCCAATGAGATAAGTTAATTATTTATTACTATTGATTTGGGAGAGCATTTCTGAAACGTCAAAGTATATTTCTTTTTCCACTTTAACATTTCTAAAAATTATATAACTCCCAAAGTTATTGTTAAACCAAATAACTATTTTTTTATAACATGCTTGAAGCAGTTGGTTTATTTGCTGTATCAATCACATATATTCATATATTTTTAATAAAAGTATGTGCCTTATACATAATAAATGAAGAATAATGGTAAGAATGTACATTTTCACTTTTCGACTATTTCTTGGGTCATACTAACTAACCACTAAAATACTAGTAATGTACAATTGGAAAGAAATACACTCAGAAATTTGTGGGGAAATCTCTAGGGGTTTGTTGAATCCAATTTGTTGAAATTCCAAAGAACAACTGGATGATTTTAGCCAAGACCTATAGGTTACATAAATGGAGCATGAAGAAAACAGTGAAAAAGATCACTCTAACTTTTTCTCTTATTCTATCCTTTCTTCTAACATCTGCAGCAACATCAAAAGGAAAAGAGATATTTAAGATACAAAGAAGGGGCAAGTTTCATGATCTGGACTGTAGTACACAGGAGTGGCACTATTATTCATGAAATATATAGATGAGTATTTGAAGTATATAAATAGAATTGTACGACAAAAACTAATTTTTCATAGATATAAAAGGGATTATTATGACACCTGAATCCCAGAGGTTTCGTCTTAGTATGTGAATCTGAGATTATTTGGCCTGAACTTCAGGGTCTTCATCAATACAGAAACAATAACCCACTGACATTCATGGAACTCTTGTCTGAAATAAGGGATAACAGTGAAAGCTGGATGCTTATCTGTTCATGTCTATTGTGTCCCAATTTTAAAAAACATAGATGTGGCTACATCTTTTCAAAACTAACAAAACAAACAAAACTTCTTAAAATCATTATTCGTCCTTAAGCTAGTTTCAAAAATTAAAAATAAAACAACCCTACGATAACTGATACTGCATGTGAGTGATAAAGTGGAAGGCAGGAAGGAGAAATCGATAAACATAGTTTTGGGGAAGGCTAACAGCTACATACAAAAGAGAGATCATCTTTTCTAAGTAACATAAAATGGAATGTTAAGTTACACCCACAATCTTGCCTTACATGTCATAGAACCTAAACAATTATTCAGTTAAAATTTTTATCAGTTCTGATGAAGTATACTTTACCTATAATAAGTGTAGAAGTTTTAAACCTGCAATTAAATGAGTTTTAACAAATGTATACACTTATATAACTGCCACCTTAATCAAGATATGGAATATTTCTATCACCCGAGAAAGCTCTCTATGACAACAACCCTTACCTCCTCTCCCAACCCCAATGGGCAAACACAGATCGCAATTCTGCAACTATATTTAATTTCACCTGTTANTTTTCCTGATTTAAAAAATCAGCTTATTAACATGGTTTAAAATAATTTTTGATGGAGGCAATTGTAGATTCTTAGCAGACACCTGGAAATGGTGGCATATTTTTTCTCAGATATATTATAATCACCTCTAAATTATTCTGTGACAGTTTTCAAATGCTATCTTAATCACAGTGGTGAACATTAATGAAGGTTTGTGCCAGATGAAATGGGAAGTTGAAGGTCACATGAAGCTTGATATGCTTAAGAAAACTAACTTTGAGTTTCACGAGCATTAAATCAGTGGTTATGAACTATTTCCTTGAATAGGGAGGACAGCATCAAAGACTCACATTTCATGCAAAAGCCTTTCCCCAGAAAGTAATAAATCATATGCTGAGTGGTCCCATACAACCATAAATGCCAAGATGTGGCCAATTTCCACCTTGGTGAATATGAACCAGCCAGAGAACTTTTAGAATGAACTTTACTGAAGAAACTTCAACTCGATTTGCATTTAAGCAAAGGAAGAAAGCCCAATGTCTCCACTGCTTCCCTTGTGTCCAGTACTATCCTACGTGTTTTCATACATTGCCATTTAATTGAAATGTCCAAAGTAGCCTTCTGTCGAAGAAGTTGATATTGTTATCTCCATTTTTCACAGTTTAGGGGAGAAAGGCTTACAACGTTTGACTTAGTGGGGCAAGTAGGATTCAAGTCACTGCTCTACCCAACATTTATCCACTTTTGAGGAAACACAAGTGAGCTTCATTAAGGACTGACAGGAAAGGTGCAATCATTGAGCATGCGCATTCGAACCAGGACTGCCTTTCATTCCCAGTATCCCTGCTCTCTTTGCTGATTCTTAATATTTCAGGGGGTTTTTGTGTCCTTGGCTTAATATTTATTATTTTATCCTAAAAATGAATTTCTAGGGACAGATAACAGAATATTCTATATCAGTCAGTGATGGTTTAGTGAGAATAAGTTTTTAAACTTCTTTCTTGAAGGCAACCTTAAATAAAGGAAAGTAAATGGAAAAAGGGGTGCTTGAGGGTAGGTT
>NW_017731523.1:1551836-1569336 GCF_001890085.2 Hipposideros armiger | reverse complement strand
ACTGTACATTAGTGAAGTGGAATACCCAAACCTTTGGAGGATTACTGAACACTGGCTCTGAATTGAAGCTAATTCCAGGGGACCCAAAATGCTACTGAGGGTTGGGTGACAGATGGAGTAATAGCTCAAGTCCAACTTCCCATGAGCCAGGTTAGTCCCTAGACCCACCTGATGGTTATGTGCCCAGTTCCTGAATGTATAATTAGAATAGAACGACCTGGCAACTGTCAGAATTCTCATATTGACACTGACTCATAGGGTTTGGACATTATAGAAAGGGTTAAGTGAAAGCCCTTGAAACTTCCCACTCACTATATAAAGGGCTACCAGAAGCATCCCACGTAACTGGGGAAATTTCAGATATTAATGTCATAATAAAAAAGTTGAAAGAAGCAGAAGTGGTGAAACCTATGATACCCATATATTACTCAACAACTGAACCTGTAGAGAAATCATGTAGATATTGGAGAATTAATATGTAGCTGCTACCCTGGATGTAATAGCTTCGCTGGAACAGCATGGGTCCTGCCACTTCATATGCAGCCAGGAGTGTACCTTCAGAGGCCACCTCAGATGTCCTACTCTCTGCAGAAGCATACTCTGCCAAAACCTTGACCTGTTGATATTTACTAAAATCCTGGACTATATTGATGATAGTGTGTATATTAACTATGATCAACTGAAAGTGGCAAGCATTTTAGATGCCTTTAGTAAGATACATGTGACCTAGAGGTGCCAGGTAAACAAAAATTCAGGGGCCCGTCTCAGTAAAATTTCTGAGGGATCAATAGTTTGGAGCATGTAGAGATATCTCCATCAAGAAGAAAGATAAATTGGGGCACCTCACATCACCCTCCATGAAGAAATGCTTGGTAGGCCTTTTAAGATTTTGTAGGCTACTTATGTCACATTTGAGTGTAGACTTGAACCCAGCTAAAGACTCATCCATAAGGCTGCCAATATATTTTTTAAAGAGTTTATTGGGGAATTGGGGGAGGGGTACAGCATTGGGGAATCGGGGAATGGGAACAGTCAAGTTGATGTCCTTGTGTTCTTCAGTCTAGAGTTGGAGGACATTGCTTCGCTGGCCCCTGTTGGTATTATCATTGCCATTGGCCAGCTGCTCATGGCAGCTCAACGGAAGCTCAAGAAAGCTCACGCCAGCTGCCGGCCAGCCCCACTGCAGCCTACGCTGTCACCAGCAACTCACGGCAGCCTAGCTCCAGGTCGAGCTGTTGTTCACCATCTTAGCTGTAGAGGGTGCAGCGTCACTGGCCCTCATGTGGGATCTGAACCATGGCCCTGCTGCTCAGAGCTGGTGTCCCAAGCCAACTCCTAATCAACGCGCCACAAAGCCGGCCCAAGGCTGCCAATTTTTAATGGAGACCAGAGTGAGAGAAAGCTCTGGAGTAAGTTTGGTCTGCAGTACAGACTCTTCTATGCTTATGGTTCAGCATATCTGATGATACTCAGTATCTGTGACAAATAAGGAAGCTGCCTGGAGACCTTAGTAAGCACCAACAGGAAAAATCAAAGTGTGTGTCTCTAAGATCCTGGAAAAGCTTTACGTACATCTACATCTATTTCTATTTCTCTATATATACAGCTATGCATATACACCTATATGTATATACAGAAAACTATTAAGAAACAGCCTCCTGTTCTGGTTTTCTACTGGGCCTTAGTAGAGACTGAACAGCTAAATGGAACATCAGGTACTGACTCTTTCAACGTCAAGTAATGTTGCACTGCCTCCAGTAATATACCTAGGGCCTCCTGGGGTAGTTCTTATGATCAATTGTCTGAGGAAGAAACAAACTCAAGTCTGGTTTCCAAATGGGTCTTTAAAATATGACGGTACTAATTGAAAATGGATAAATATAGACTACAGTCCCCAGGGTACCCCTAAATGACAGTAGTGAAAAAAAAGTCTTCTCATTGGGCAGGACCTTGAGCAGGACATCTGGTTGTTCACACCATCTGGAGTGAGAGGGCAAGGAATCCAGATCTACACGATTCTTAGGCAATGGCTAATGATGTGGCTGAAGGGTCAGGGAGTTGGAAGGAATAGGATTAGAAAATTGGTGACAGGGAAGTCTGGGAAAAGAGGGGGACAGGAGCTGCTACAAGAAAGGCACCCAGATCCTTCTCTCCTTTCATACTGAACCAGGGCTTTAAATGAGGCAGGATGGGGGCAGTCAATGCTGACACCCTTAGGACACCAGAGTAAACCTTTGTAGCAGGGGAAGGAAACAAAAATGTCCTCTCTTTCTGGCAGTCGGCAGTACTGGGCCCAGAATTACAGCTCAAGGAGAAACACAAACCCTGAGAAGGCCCTACCTACGATACCCAAGGACTGTGTCTACCTAAGACTAGGGCATAGAATCATCTCAGCAGACTTCTAAAAATAGATATTAATAAACTAATTTTAAATTTTATATTGACAGCCTAGAGAACTAGAATAGCTGAAACAATTCTTGGGGGTAGGGCAGGGGTTGAGTGTAATTTCTTTGTTTTTTTTCCCCCTCTGCCTACTTTTAAGATTTTTCTCTGTCATAATTGGCTTTTTTGGCAGTATGATGTGCCTAAATGTGGTTTTCTTTGTATTTATCCCAAATATCCTGAGTTGCTATTTCATTTTTAAATCAAATTTGATGATTTTTATCCAATCATTTTTCAAATATTCTTCTCTTTCATTCACTTTCTTTCTGCTATTTCAATTACATGAATGTTAAACTGTTTGATATTTCCCCATTAACACTCCGTTCTTATGTTTTCAATCTTTTCTCCCTTTGCTTCCATTTTGATAATTTCTATTGACCTGTTTTCAATTTCAATGATCCCTTCTTCTGTCTGGTCTGGTGTTAACCCCCTAACCATCTCTCCAGTAAATAATGTTACTCCAAATAATTATAATCATCAGTTCTTGGTTTTCTATTTGGTCCTTTTTAGGGCTTCAAATTATTTCCTGAAATTTTCCATCCCTTCACTGATAATATTTATGTTATTCTATAGATTCTTTAACCTATTTATTATAGCTATTTTTAAATTCTTGTTTGATAATTCCTACAGCTTTATTACCTGTGTATTTGTATTTTATGACTGATTTTTCTTCTTAACTGTGAGTCATCCTGCTTTCTTGCATGTCTTTTTATTATTTTTTTAAATTTTATGCTGGACAGTGTATCTAAAAATATATGTGTGCATTATTTGTTTCTCTGTTAAAAAAGAAAAAAACATTTTCTTCTGTTAATGTTAGATAGCTGGAGTGAAATAGGGTGAGAAGCTGTTCGGCTTGACTCAAAGATTGAGCTGGCTGTGGCTTTAATTCCTGTAGCAGAGCTTTGGAATGAGAACACCAGGAGTTTAATAGATTTCTCTTTGCTCTTCAGCCCCACTTACACTGCCACAGCACTGACATATTTGATCTCATCAGAAGTTCAATTGGGCGGGAGTTTGGTTATGAATTTGATTAGATTCAGTTCATCTCTGGCTTTAACTTGTGTGACACTTTGTTCTCTCCCTACATTAGTTCCCCAGGACCAAATTACAAGTCTTGAGGACCTCAAGACTGCATATCTGTGAGACCATGAGACTTCAAGACTAGGAATGCAGATCACAGGGTTGTGGAGATCTCTTTCCACGTTCCAGCCCTACCCCAGCTTCTATTATTTGCTTGTCAAAATTCCTACATTAAGAAAATTACTTGAAAGAATTGTCTGTTTTGTTGTTTGTTGTTGTTGTTTTTTTTAACTGAGCCATCCTGCCACCTGTTGGCAGCTCAGCAGCAGCTCAGCTTGGGCTGGGAATCGAACTGGTGAACCTGTTGCTCAGAGCTCGCACTCTTGAGCGAGCTTTTAACCAACTGAGCCACTCGGCCGGCCCCGGTCTTTGCTTTTGAGGCTCCTACAATTTCAAATCCAGCATGCCAATGGATGGACTTGTTAAAGATTTCTCCTTGTCTAGGCAAACACTGTGCAGGGCTGATCCTCTACCAGCTCTGCCTCAACCTCAGCAATTGTCCTAATTTAGTTCTTGTATTTCATGTATTCATAGTTCTTTATTAGTTTTAAATAAATGCATGATTTTTTGTGTTGTTACCTGGTGATTTCTTATAGTTTCAGTGGAGTGAGGATGCTGTATGAAGAGTCTATATGGCCCATACATATAGAGTATCCATGCCAAAGCACAGAGTAATTCCTTTAACGTATAGATCAGATACTAAAATTAATAACAAATTAATTTTTAAAAACCAAATGCTATAAAAATCACCCTAATCCCATCACTGCCTTTTTAAGAATTCATATTAAGTAAAGTTATCTCTCATTTCAGACCCCAAAAGTAATCATTATTAACATTTTTGGTTAATATAATTTAAAATATTTCCACATTAGATTTTTTTGCTATTCATACAGATATAACCATATGTACATAAAATCACATCTGTATTTTTATTCAGAGACTAGAATAATGCAGCACATATATTGCTCTGTAACTTGCTTCACTCACTGTCATTCTTCCAAGTCAAAATATATAGGATTTTGTTCTTTTTAATTGCTACAGAGAATACCATTGCACTGGCAAACACAATTTATATTAGCAGTGCTCTATTGAGAGAAATTTATGTTGTTTTCATTTTTCATTGCATTTAATATTCTTATAATTATATCTTTAAACATTCCTACAAGAAGCATTTGTAAGACATAAAATAGATTTTAATAGATAAAAAGGCAGTTTCCTAAGTCCAAGTACAAAGATGAAGCACTTGCATTCGATTTAATAGTTTAGCTTTCATGTTTTCTACTTAGTAGTCATTCATACAAATGAATTAATTATGGTTTACATGCCAGCAATTAAGCTTTCTTTTTTGGCCAACTGTTTTGGTTTCTAAAATATTTAATACATAATCATAAATGCTTGAAATGTTCCAGTAAAACTCAGTGACAAGAAGAGGGGCTTTATGAGCCACATGTGACCGTGAGTCCCAGGTCAGCCATGCAGTGGCTGTGTGTGAAGCTGGAGGGTATAAAGTGAGCACAGTGACAATTCTGTGCTTCATGGTTGCGAGGATGACAACAGAATGTTTGCAAGGCACTTAAACACTCTACGGGTATATGCTCAGTAATCCATAGAGACCATCACTGTCGTTCTGGAAATGTTGATCCCAATGGAAAGAGGGTAAGGACCAGAAAAAATTAAATTAAAAAGTGAATGATTAACAACTAACATAGGACTAGAGATAAAAATCAGTGTAATAATGTGCAATAAAGATAAATCTTAGAATAATGAAATGCCAGTATTACATTTCTGTACATTTCCGAAGTGGTTAAAATCAATACCAAGGAAATTGAATTGAAATAATGTGTAATCAATTCTTTTCTTGATGGGGAAGACCATTAAAAGACAACTCTTAGATAAAGTAAAGAAGTTTTGGAAAACCAAACAAACAAACATATCCAAGAAAGGAGAGTAAAACCTTTTGTCTCATAGGGTAGAAAAAGATGATGACTCGTAAAATAGTAGGCAATTTTAAAATAAATGATGACCTTATATAAGAGGTAATTTTGTTCTCTCAATACCAAAAAAAAAGAAAAGAAAAAAAAAAGAAAGAAAGAAAAGAAGGAAGAAAGAAAGAAAGAAAAAGAGTATTTCATTTTCATACTTTACTGGTCACCTAAGCTACAGAAAACAAAACCAAACAAATTCATTATTTCCCCCTTTTTATGACATAGTATTAATCCATCTTTAAATCCATTCAAAGAAATGTTCTGCCCAAATCAATGCTGCTCAGTGATTGTACTGCAACTATTTCCCTGTGAGTTATAATGACCAGTGAAATAAGGCCATATGGTAACACTCCCCTGGAATAGCGGATGACATAGAGAGATGGAAAGAAGTCTAAATAACCGAGCAATCAATCCCCTCTTAGGTAGGAAAAACACCTCCTTAGATTTTCAGCTCTCCACTCCTGTCCATGGCAGCCTGTGCTCCTCCAATGCTCCTGCCAAGCCTCGAGGGAGAGAAATCCACTGAGTCCTGAGTAAGGACTGACAGCCCCCTTCTTCTACTGTAGTCTTCTATGTTCCACACACAATGTCGGCTATGATTTGCATCATGAACAGACTAATTAATTGCAAACTGAGGCAACAAACTGAGTTGTGGAAAGAAAAAATGAGTGACAATTCTACCCAGCTTTCTTAGGTGGAGGCAGAAGATGGGTGTCAGGATCCATTCTTCTATTTTCAATTTTCCCCGTGTGTGTGCAGATACAGGGAAGAGAAGGACAGCGAGAACTATAAGAATCCACTAATGAGCCAGCAGTACAGACATGACCACTATAAGGAAATGTCATGATCCCTCCCATTCAGCCTTATTCTGTGTATGGAAAACACAGGAACCATCACTCAGTGACTAACCATGCTGTTACCAATTTTCTCTGTACATAAAGAATAAGTAAATCAGCTGTAACCACGGAAAAATGTGCCAATATTTTTTAAAAATCTGTTTTCTGCAAGGGTTAGCACTCTTGTACCGTCTTTATATTGCAGCCCTTTTCCCCAACTCAGTTTTTGATAACCCAGGAACAGAGAGCCTTTAACCAAACTAGATTTTAATCAGATTTCTATGGGTGCCCTGTTCTACAGAGAACTGCACGTTATCTTTATATATGTAAAGTTTCTATGTCTAATTAGTAGGCTAGATAGGGAACCCCATAATGAGAAAAATTACACAGAAAAAGAGACAGACACATGCACAGTCAACTCTTGTTATTCACAAATACACTTGCCCATGGTGTCTGTTTTGCTGTTTTCCTTCATATTATACTATCCATTATGTGCTCTACTGGAGAAGATACCAAACTACACAGGGAATGAAATGATCAGATATTTTCTATTAGATGTCAAAGGCACTCTTAGCACAAAAGTTCTGTTTTTTAAAAAGTTACCATTTATCATGGTGCTAGGCATTAAAAGGAGGTCAGGATCCAGAAAAACCTCTGCTTAAAGATTTTCTAAACAAATCAGTGTATATTGTTCTCATTAAGATTTGCTTTTTAATTTGAAAATACTAACAGTGGAAGAGCTTCCTTAATTCATTTATTTGATCATTCAACCAATCAAATGTTTACTAAGATTATGTGTGTGTGTGTGTGTGTGTGTGTGTGTGTGTATCTAGGGTTATGCTAAGAACTAGGCATCCAGGACTAAGACACACCCTGCCCTTTAAGGGTCAACAACCTAGGAAAGGACTTGAGACTGACAGCCCTATTGAGTTCCAAGCACTGGGCCATACGAAGTCTGACAACTAAGTTCAAGAACTCATCCTAGGAAAAGTACTACATACCTTATGGCTGAATGTCACTATGGTCACCTTCAAAGTACTCTCCTTGGGAAGCTACGCACTGGCGTCAGTGCCTAGTCCACCCTTCAAAGCAATTTTGGGACTCTTTTTCTGGAATGGTCACCAGAGCTGTCATTGTATTACCCTTGATGTCCTGAATGTCATCAAAATGTCTTCCTTTCAATATTTCCTTTATCTTCATGTAAAGAAAGAAGTCATTGGGGGCCAGATCAGGTGAGTAGGGAGGATGTTCCAATGCAGTTATTTGTTTACTGGCTAAAAACTCCCACAAAGACAGTGCCTATGAGCTGGTGCGTTGTCGTGATGCAAGATCCCAGAATTGTTGGCGAACAGTTCAGGTAGTTTTCATCTAACTTTTTCACGCAGCCTTTTCAGCACTTCCATATAGTAAACTTGGCTGTTTGTCCAGTTGGTACAAATTCATAATGAATAATCCCTCTGATATCAAAAAAGATTAGCAACATTGTTTTGACTCTTGATTTGACTGACAGAACTTTTTTGGTCTTGGAGAATTGGCTGACTTCCATTGTGCACTTTGACGCTTTGTTTCAGGGTCATATTGCTACACCCATGTTTCATCACCAGTGATAACATGGCCAAAACATCGTATTGCCTCTCCCAAAGGTCTTGGCAAACTTCATCTCTCCTTTCCTTTTGTTCATTGATGGGCTCCTTCAGGACCATTTTTGCACACACCTTTCTTTTTCTCTTTTTTTTTTAATTAAAGTTTATTGGGGTGACAATGGTTAGTAAAGTTCCATAGGTTTCAGGTGTACAATTCTGTAATACATCATGTATCACATCGTGTGCTTGTTCACCACCCAATCAGTTCTTCCATCACCATATGTTTGATCCCATTTTGCACACACCTTTCTCACGCCAAGATTTTCAGTTAAGATTTTTCTAACTGTTTCTCTATCGATGTTTACTTGGTCTGCTATGCTTCTCACAGTCAGCTGACAATTTTGACGCACAATTCAATGAATTTTTTTCAATGTTTGTGTCACTTCTGCTCATTACTGGCCCCCCTGGCCTCTCTTCAGCAGTGACACATTCTCTCCCTTCAGAAAAACGTTGAATCCATTTGTACACTGCCATTTTCTTCATGGCATTATCCCTGTAAACTTGGACTGACATGTCCCTGATTTCACTTCCACTCTTGCCAAGTTTAACAAGAAATTTAATATTTGTTTGCTGCTCTAATTCAAGTCCAGACATTCTCATGACGGCACACACACAATAATGAACACCACTCAGCAAGACACCGCCCACACGAACACAGCTATGAGGCACTGCTATACCAAGGTTATGAAACCTTACTGAGTTGTTTGTACAGTGCTGCCAATGTAAGTGCATGGTGGCAAGTTTATGAACACAATTGTCATACTGCACATATTCAGAGTTTGTGTGTTGCACCAAACCTATGCAGTAGATCTGTGAACTATATATTTTATAGATGAGGACACTGCAGCTCAAAGATGAGAAGTAATTTGCCTGAGGATATTCGGTCACTAAATGGAACCCATGAGATGCAACCCAGAGTTATAGATGCAACTTGGTGGCTCCAAAGCTCAAGTGTTCCCCATTCTACCTCACTGCCTCCAGTGGGCAAGACAGGAAAGCAAGCATGTCACGGTATAACCCAGAGGGCAATGCACAAAAAGGCTCTTTGGTGTACTGTGATTTTCCTTACTCCCTCTAACATGGTATGGGCAGGTTAATCAGAAGGAAAGTCAATATTGTGACTGCTTGTTTTTATATTTCTGCCTGACAATCCAGGTGAAAGGCTTCAATTCTGAGTATCTTTGAAAACGCAAAGCCTCTGAGCTCTGAAGCATTGAGTCAATAAGCACTTCTAATTAAACAATTTGTCAGGCAATCCTTACCTAGTAAGATTCATGAAAAATTTACATATGTACTCAATGTTCAGTTCCCTCCCTCTCAGATCATGATGAATGGACTGATTTCCCTCCAGCCCAGTATTCTGTCTGTATTGCAGCTATTCTAACTTCTTTCCCTCTGATCTAGTTCCCTTCACAGACCAATCTTTTCAACTTACTTCTAGACCACTTTCTCTAGCTCTTTGTCTCTTCAGAAATTCCTCACTTCCCCATATCTTCAACGTCTCTCTCCCCTAGCTGAAAAAAATTCAATCCAAATGCTAAAGTCTTTCCATTTAAAAATACTAAAAAGAGGGTCTGACCGAGTGGCTTAGATGGCTAAGAGCTCGCTCAAGAGTGCAAGCTCTGAGCAACAGCAGTTCGAGTCCTGGACCGAGCTGAACAGCCGCTGAGCTGCAAACAGGTGGCAGGATGGCTCAGCTAA
The DNA here is from genome assembly GCF_001890085.2 of Hipposideros armiger. Classification (NCBI taxonomy): domain Eukaryota; kingdom Metazoa; phylum Chordata; class Mammalia; order Chiroptera; family Hipposideridae; genus Hipposideros; species Hipposideros armiger. Next base: position 1,559,649 of record NW_017731523.1, on the reverse strand, counting down.
AAAAAATAAAATAATAATAATAATAAAATAAAACTAATAAAAAGAGCAAAACAGAAACAAAACAGAAACCTCTTAACTTTGCATCACCTTTTCTTATTACTCATCTTCCCACTTTTCTCACTTTTCTGGTAAGTTTTACCCATATTTGCTGTGTTCAACTTATCATTTGTAATTCACTCCTCAATTGATAGTGTTATGACCTCTGGCCCTTCAAAACAAAACAAAACAAAAATAAAACAAAAAAAACACCCAAAACAAACAAACAAACAAACACCCTGAATTATTGTAGAACTTAATTCTTTACTTATTCAGTCATTTAAGACATATATATGAAGTATCACAAAATGCTTTGGAAAATCTTAAGTCCATGATTCCAAACACACAGGATATCTTTAGATTCTGACTTTTCCTGGCTCATGTAGCTGCATGCGATGCTGCTGACCCACTTTCTTTTCATGGCATTTCTTCTTGCTCTTTTTCTCAGACCATGACTTCTGAGTTACATTTGGGAGTGCTAGTGCATCCTGCCCCATTTAGAGAGGTGTTTCCCAGAGTTCTGTCTTCAGGCCATTAGCTTCTTTTCTCCACACACTAACCTTGAACACTCTCATTAATTCTAATGTTATGAGCAATCATTTATAAGCTGATGACACTCTAATAATTATCTTTGGCCACATCTTTCTCCAAGGCTTCAGGATCATTTATTCAATTGCTAATTACAATTATAATTTTGATGTCTCACAAGCACATCAAAGTAGCAAGTTGCATTTTGCATCAGTCCCTACATGGTGTTCCTTCTGTGACAGATAACTTAGATATCAGTGCTGTTATTTACTCAACACTAAAAATGAAGGGTTATCCTAGTCTCATCCTCCTTGCCGTTTATCCATGTCCTCCCCCACTTCACCCACTTTCAAGGGGTTCCCAACATCTGTTTAACCTAGCTTTTGAATACCTCCCAAATCGATCCCCTATTATCTCTGGTACCATCTCTTTTCTGAGCCACTGCAACAGGCTCCTCTGAGGGCCTGTCTGTTGTCGTGCTCTCTCGCTCTTCTTGTTCTCCACTGTGACATCAGAGTGGCTTATTCAAAACGTAAAACCAACCTTCTGTCAGCTCCACTAAAGCTCCCTCGCGGGTTTACCATCACCTATGGGCTAAAGCACAGACTCCTCGGTGTGGTACAGGAGGCCCTCCATGAACGACCTGGCTCTGGTACCCCTGTCCAGCCGTAATCCCACCACTATTCCCTATTTATACTTATGCTATGGCAACAATAAGTTGCTTAAAATTTCTTGTCTCTGCCATACTTACATGTGTCTTTCTACTCTTCCTTTGCTTTGAATATTTCTTTCCATTTTTTTTCCCCTGGATAAACTCTACTCAATATATAAGATTCAGGATCAGCATTGCTTCTTCTAAAAACCATTTTTCAACCCCAAATCTGATCTAGGTGATGATTCTCTATGCTTTCACAGTTACCTATATCATAGCATCTATAACATTCTTTTAAAATGTCTGTTTACTGGCCGGCCGAGTGGTTAAGAGCACAAGCTCTGAGCAACAGGGCCGCCATTTCAATTCCCACATGGGTCAGTTAGCTGTGCCCTAGCTGAGCTGCTGCTGAGCAGGTGAGAGCGTGTGCTCTTAGCAGCAAGGTTGCTGGTTTGACTCCCGCATGGGATGGTGGACTATGTACCCCCACAACTATTGCAGATTCAAAGCGGGGACTGGACTTAGAGCTGAGCTTGCACCCTCTACAACTTAAGATTGAAGGACAACAACTTGGAGCTGATGGGTTCTGGAAAAACACAATGTTCTCCTTGCCCAACTCTTCAACCCTGTTCCCCTCCCCAATTCCAAAAAAAAAAAATCTTTTAAAAAAAAGTCTGTTTCTGTGCCATCTTCTCATCTAAACTAAAAGACCTTTAGTACACTGACCATTTTTAATTGTTTATCTCCACAGCCTACCCCAAGGCCTTGCCTATGATAGGAACACAGTAAATTTTTCTTGCAATGTCCATTACTGCAGTGGTCCTGAGGAATTTGTTCTTCTGTGTTTGTTGTTTAAAAGAAGTCTAATTCTGCAGTCTAGCTGAACCAGATGGAAGAATCATGATATTCTCAAAACAGCATACGTTCATTTGATTCTTTTTGGAATAATCAAACAAATGATGGGTTGTTTGCTATGAGTCTCCTATTTGGAATCTCTATTATCTTTACTCCTTAGGATTATTTTGAGATTCCCCCAAAGAAGCCTAAGGCATACTTCTCCAAGGGAAAACACAACCACAGGACTTTATCCATTATTAATGCTTTAAGGGAAAACAAAGAACTTTATAGTGAGTAATAGGCTGAAACATTATTGAAACCACTGTCTAATATTTGCTACTATCCTTTTCCTTCAGAAGTAAAGTATCCAGTTTAAGACTCTCTAGAAATCCAGATGGTAGCCACTTCTTTGCTGAACATTTCCAATTCAATGCCTCAAACACACATAATACATATCCCTGAATTATAGTATTAGTATTATTTTATATGACAGCGATTAGCAATTATCTTTAGAATATTAACTAATAAAAACTCACATTAGTATAATAATTAAAATTTTCCAAATGGTTTGTAACTACATTATCCTAAACTTTAACAGAGCCCTTAAATAGATATCAGTGTATCTGGCTTCCTTTTGATCTAAAATCCCATAGGAAACATAGTTAGATATATGGAGAGCAAAGTCAAAAGCAGACAGGATTTTAGTCCATTGACTATTTGGGACTCTGAGAAAGACTCCCCCCTCAGATTGGCCTCTGCCCTGGTGAGGAGCTACATGAGGAATAATCAGATGCAGATCAAATGGCCTATGTTGCCATACCGGTGGAGGTCTACTGTTCCAACAAGGCTATGTCAGGGCTGGGTCAGCAGAGAGGACCATTGGAGCCACAAAAGAAGTATCATTGACTCACTAGCCACAGACCTCAGTTGCTGACGCTTGCTGAGTAATTAGTAACCAGATATGCACGTGACACCTATGAGAAGACCTGATAAGGTACAAAGCAGAACAAGAACCCGGGAACATACAGGAAGGCTCCCTCCTACCACTCCACTATAAGATCACGTATACCCCTTCTCCCAGATGCCCAGATGCCAACATAGAGAAGACCAGGGGAAAGAGAAGGGAATTTCAAGATGTTATTTAAAAGAGGAGGTTACTGGGCTTCTGGATTCAGCATTGACATGAGAAGAACTCAGAATTAGCTGCTCCCATCCTTGCAACAACTAAAAGTGATGAAAAAGCTAAAAAATCAATACTGTTTATAGATCCATGAGAGAACTGACATCACAGGGCAAATCCCCCCTCCCTGCAACCCCCTTGCCCCGGCCAAAATCTGGAGAGACAGGTGAGTAGAGAGAAACACAGTCAAGATGTGCTTATCTGAAGCAGAAGCTGCTGGAGCCACAACGGTAGGAATATTTAAGTGGTCATTTTAACAACCTGCTGGAGGCTGACTGTGGGCTAGCTTGAACGTGAGAAACTTCTGGGGATCACAGTTTTGGGAGGTACCCCCACTTTCATGGGTTGTACATTGACAAACCAGATTCTTATGGTGAATTGCCCAGAAACACCACCTCCTGTCTCTGACTGGGGGAGGTAAAAATAGTCATTATGAAACACTCCCAGTGACTTCTCCATAATAAAGGTCTACTCTCCACATAAAAGAAGTTTGTCTGACTCACTTAGGCAGCAGGAGGACAATTACACAACTCCAGCCATCTCAAACCAGGCTTCTTGTCCCACCTAAGGTGTGTGTGTGTGTGGGGGGGGGTAATGGGGGAAGGGAGAAGGTACACTTGTAAAAGTTATATTCCAGGGTCTCAGGTCCACTAAAAGAATGAGATTTAATAACAAGATTATAGTCATGGAGATGTAAAGTAAAGCATAGGGAATACAGTCAATAATATGGAAATAACTATGTATAGTACCAGGTAAGTACTAGGCTATTCAGGGGGATCATTTCTTAAATTATATGAATGTCTAACAATTATGCTGTACACCTGACATTAATATAAAATAATTTAAAAAAGAAAAAAACGAGTTCTTAGGGAAAACCAAAGGTAATAGGAAAGAAGAAAACAATGACACTAGAGGAATTCTAAGCCTCTAGGACTTACAGATACAGAAAACATTAATTACAGCCCAATTCCTAACCAGGTTAACACACAAAACCTCACACTAAAGGTTGTTGTTTAACTGTTTGTTTGTTTTTACCTTATGTCCTATTTCTTGTAATTGAGTCAATAATACATAGCTTTCTAAAAAAGAAAGCACAGGGCCTGGAAATTTTCACTGGAGAATTCTACCAGTCATTTAAGGGAAATAATTCCAAATCTCTACAATATTTCCAGAAAATAAAAGGGAGAACACCTTCTAACTTGTTTCAAGAATACAGCATTATCCTAATACTGAAATCAGAAAAATCAGGAGAACTGCAGTCCTATATCTCTCATGAGCATACACACAAATTTCTTTAACAAAATGTTAGCAAGTTTAATCCAACAATGTAAAAAATAACTATACATGATAGTCAAGTGAGATTGTTTCAACATTCAAAAATAAGTCAATGCAATCCACCACATCAGTGAACTAAAGGGTAAAAAACATAAAATTATATCAATTGATGCAGAAAAAGCATGTATCAAACTTTAGCATTCATTCATGATAAAAACTCTTAGCAATAGAAGGCAACTTCCTCAAATTGGCATAAAACAAAAAACCTACAGCTAACCTCATACTCAGGATACGAAGTTATTGTACAAAGCCCACAGCTTTCTTATATACCATCAATGAACAATTAGAATTTAGAATTAAAATACAATACCATTCACAACAAAATTAAAAAAAATAAAATACTTAGGTATAAATCTAACAAAACATGAGCAGGATCTGTATGCAGCAAATGACAAAATTCTGATTTCAAAAAGTCAAAGAAGGTCTAAATAAATGAAGAGATAGTTTATGTTTATAGATTACAAAGTTCAATGTTGTTGCCAATTCTTCTCAACTTGATTTACAGGTTCAATGCAAGCCCAATCATGATCCCAACAAGCTATTTTGTAGATATTTATAAATGAATTCTAAAGTTTATATGGACAGGCAAAAGACCCAGAAGAGCCAACACAACACTGAGATAGAAAAATAAATTCAGATGATTGACACTACCTGATGTCAACACTTTCTGTACAATTACAGTAATCAAGGCAGCATGAGATTCATGAAAGGACAGACACATTGATCAATGGAACATAATGATAAATAGGTTCACTCAAAAACAGTCAACTGATCTTTGACAAAGGAGCTAAGGAAAGTCAATAGAGCAAGGACAGTCTTTTCAACAAATGGTGCTGGAAAGTGACGTTTGTGTGCAAAAAATAAACTAGACATAGACCTTATGCCTTTCACAGAAATTAACTCAAATTCAATTGAATATCTACATGTAAAAAAGCAGGACTATAAAACTTCTACAAGAAACATGGAAGATTATCTATGTAACCTTTGGTTTGCAGATGGGTTTTCATGTACAACACCAAAGCAAGATTCATGAAAGAAACAAAAAAAGTTGGATTTATTAAAATTAAAAATTTCTACCCTGCTAAAGACACTATTAGAGAATTAAAATATAACCCATGGTTTTGGAGAAAATATATGCAAAATACAAATTTGATAAAGTACATGTATCCAAAATATACAAATAGCTCTTAAACCTCAACAATAAACAAACTCAATTAAAAAATGGACAAAAGAGGGCCGGCAGAGTGGTGCGATGGTTAAGAGCTGGCTTGGGACGCCAGAGGGCCCTGGTTCGGATCCCACATATGAGGGCCAGTGACACTGCCCTCTACAGCTAAGATGCTGAACAACAGCTCAACCTGGAGCTGGGCTGCCATGAGTCACCGGCAATGGCATGGGCTGCAACCCCTGTGGCAGTGGGTTGCCATGGGCCACCGTATGTAGCCAGCAGCCAGCGTGAGCGGCCAGCAGCTGCAGTGAATGGCCGTCCAGAAGCCGGCGACTGATGTGCCTCGCCCGGGAAGAGCGCAATGATGGTGCCAACTTGGGCCAGTGAAGCAACGTCCTCCACAACTAGACTGAAGAACAAAACGACAGCAACTTGTCTGTTCCCCTTCCCCCAATTCCCCAGCACTGTTCCCATCCCCCCAATTCCCCAATAAAAATCTTTTTAAAAAAATGTACAAAGGATCTGAACAGAGGACTCACCAAAGAACATATATAGATGCCAAATAACCACATGAAAATATGCTGAACATAAATGTCATTAGGGAATTGTGAATTAGAACAAGATCCCACCACACATATATTAGAATGGCTAAACTTCCAAAACATGACAATATCAAATGATGGTGAGGATGCAGAGCAATAGGAATTCTCATTCATTACTGGTGAGAATGCAAAATGGTTCAGCTGTTATGGAAGACAGTGTATCAGTTTCTTATAAACTTAAACATAAACATAGTCTACTATATGATTCAAAAAGTACGCTCTTAGGTATTTACCCAATTAATTTTAAAGTTTAGGTTTAAAACTTGCAAGCAAATGTTTATAGCAGCTTCACTCATAATCACCCAAATCGGAAGCAACCAAGATGTTCTTTAATAGATAAATGGATAAACTAACTGTGATTAGATCCACAATGGAATATTATTTGAAAAAGAAAACTACCAAGCCAAGAAAAGACATGAATAAATCTTAAATGTGTCTTGCTATGTGAAAAAAGACATTTTGAAAGGATAACCTAATGTATGATTTCAATTCTATAACATTCTAGAAAAAGCATAACTATAGAGACAGTAAAAACATCAGTAGTTGCTACGGGTTTGGGGGGAAAAGAAAGGGTTGAACAGATAAAACACAGAATATAGTAATGGCAGTGTCATTATACTGTATGATACTATAATGGTAGATACATGACATTATGCATTTGTCAAAACCCATAGAATAAAGAGTAACATTATTGTAAGCAAATTAAAAAAACAATCATTTAAGAGGTTAGGGGACTGCAGACGGGAATGCAGAGTGTACCGAGAGCATCTAATGGTATTATAAATGTATGAAACAACCGTCCTGATAGGGATTGTAGGAAAAGATGCTGACCTAGTTTCCTGACTAACAGTTTTAAAAAACTGCCTGACTATAATTTGTTAGAAAAACTGGAATAAATGATGCCATTTTGAAAATAAAATCTAATAAAAACAAAACAAAACTTTGGAAATGAGTAGAGTTGTTAGACTATCAACAATAGGAACTCCACATAAGCACTGTACTCTAGTTGATAAAATGGTTTCCCATTGTGGTATCGGCTGACACTTCTGATACTGTTATTCACGTATGTTAGAATTGAACAATTAAATAAGTAGATGGCGGATGGTGGGAGCCAACTTTCTCACTGTGGAGTGGGAATTTAGAGATAAGCAGGGGGAGAAAACTAGGATTATACATGTAGTAATGGATTCGAGTGGGAGATACCAGTATAAGTTTGAGTTTAGCTTAATATAGATACAGATGATCATATATAGAAATATTTATATATAGTTGTATATACATGAGTTCGAATATCCACAGATACACTTCCTTGCTCTATCAGCTGAGAGGGCCTGGAAGCAATGACAAACCAGTAGCAATGAGCATACCTAGTGCAGGTCTTGGTTTCTCCCATTCTCCAGTAAAAGGAAATTGAGTCCTTGGACAAATGGCTGATTCTAGAACGGGGGCAGGAGCTGTATAAGGTGAGCCTCGAG
>NW_017731523.1:1545058-1551601 GCF_001890085.2 Hipposideros armiger | reverse complement strand
CAGTTTGCTGACCCCTGGCAGCTCTTCTGTCTCAAAAGTTTGCCGACCCCTGGTCCAAAGGAATACAGGAGTCAAGCTGGAACAATTTGAGCAAAAAAATAAATAAAGAAGTATTGGATTATAACTTAAAATGTAAAATAAGTGCCCCTGAGTCCAACTGATATAAACAAACAGTTAAATAAATACATAAATGGGGGGTGGGGGAGAGAAACAAATCCCCCTTGAAATAATTTATATAGGTAACCCCGCTCTTAGGGAGGGTGTAGTGAGTTGAATGATGGCTTGCAAGAGATATCTCCACCTGGAATCTGGTGTGACTTTATTTTGAAAGATGTAATTACATTAAAGATCTTAAGATGAGAACATCCTGGCTTATCCAGGTGGGCCCTAAATACAATGACAAATGTCCTTAGAAGAAAAGACAGGAGAAGGCCCTGTGCAGACAGTGGCAGAGATTGGTATTCTGAACCACAAGTCAAGGAAGGCCTGGACTTAAATATGCAAAAAAGGATTCTCCGCTCAAGCTTTCCGAAAAGCATGACCCTGCCAGACACTTCTGGCTTCTAGAGTTGTGAAAAGGTACATTTCTATTGTTTTATTCACCAAGTATGCAGTAAGTTATTACAGTTACTTTAGGAAACTAAGATGGAGGCTCCTTTAGAGTGAAATGTGCATAATGAACTCTTTCAATAAGTACAGTACGGAAAGGGCGGGAAATTGAGTCATTTTGTAGTAGAGAAACCCAACAAACACTACGTCCGCCACGTGATCAAGGTCAACTTCAACAGTGATAAATCATGTTGATAGTATTAACTCTTTAGATGATGTGATGAGAATGGCACTTTACCCCGGTTCTTCCCCTCCCCAACCTGTGTCCCCAGTTTAATCATGAGAAAGATGTCAGACAAATTCCAACAGGGGGACATTCCATAAAATACCTTATCAATTTTCCTCAAAACTGTTATAGTCATCAAAAACTAGGAAGTCCAGGAAACTGTCACAGCCAACAGGAGCTAAGAAGACATGATGATTAAATGTAATGTGGTATCCTAGATGGGATCCTGAAACAGAAAAAGACAGTAGGTAAAGCTAAAGAAATATGAATAAACTAGAGACTTTAATCATAATGCATCAATATTGTTTTATTAATTATAATACATATATCATACTAATGTAAGATGTTAATGATAGGGAAAAATAAGTACAGGGTATATAGAAATTCTTTCTACCTTGTCTTCAGTTTTTCTGTAAATCTAACACTGCTCCAAAAATAACATCAATTATATACAAAAAAAAAGGGTGTTACTTTAAAAAGTAACTTTAAACAACTAGATCAAATTGAGGTACCCAGTTGACTAGATTTGATTTTTGAACCTCCCTCATGCTTTTCTCAAATAGAACATAAAGATGACACATTTTCTTTGTACTCCTGAGTGTAATGTGTGTAAATTAGCAAAAAAATTAAAAATCAGAGAATTAAAAAATCACAGTTATTAATGGCAGAGACGTGATTCACACCCCAGATTTGAAACTCTAGAGTCCAAGTTCTTTCTACTTTACCTTTAAAAAGCACTGTGGGAAATTGACCAAAAATAAAACACACTCTTTTCTTTCAAGCAAGCTACTTTATGTTTATGGCAAATTCACCTGAATATGTGAAATTTCACATAGTGTGAGAAAGCCAGGCAGTACATTTAAGGAGGATAATATAGAGATAGCTATAGTGTAGACACAGAACAGGAAATATATATAGTGAAACCAATGAGTCAAATTTATTTCTGCAATGGTTCAAAGAACCATACTAAGGAATGAAATGAGAACAAAGTTAACTCAATTATTCACATCAAAAGATTCTTTATTGCTGTGTCTTTTATGAGCTTTTTCCAGGTCATCTGGTCACTGTGGATCAAAAGCTTAAAGGCTTCACCTGTAATCTAATTTGTTATGGTTTGTTACTATTTTATAATCTAGGGGATGAGAAAAATTTAATTAGTTCACTTTACAACAGTCAATTTTTAACACAGTAGCAGTTAATTACCCAATAGCTGAAATAGTCTCTTCTTTTCAAATTCTATTGGTAATTATTTCCAAAGCATAAATAGAAAAAGTAGAGAAAACTTAAAATTATTCAATTGTGTATTAGTATTTACGAAGGCAAATGTTACACAATTAGCCAAGATCTTGTTTTGCAATTAGCTGTGCAAATTCAAAAGTTAGCTGGAGGATATTATGAATACAATCACATTAACCCTATGAGTAAATGAAGTCCATATTAAATTTGTAGTATATGATTCCCTATATAGGTAAAGATACAAGATATTTAAAATAACACATACTTGTTTAGTGATAGAAATTTCCTTTCAAGAAATACACACTTCTGGTTTCCAAGAGAACAGACAAGTAATTACATAACTCTAGCTGATTCGCATAAGGGCTGAATACAAGTTAGAAAATAAATTAAAGCTAAGAGACTTTTAACCAGAGGACACATTTGCTTTTCAGATGAAACACTGTTGAGTGAAAAGGCTAATAGAAAATTATTATTAAATATATGAAAACTCATAGAGTGGATTTAATTTGTCAAAAACTTATTTTTATCCCCCTACTCAAATAGCCTATGGGGCGAACAGTCAAATAAATTAAAAAAGCGAAGTGGAAGAGACAGAAATGCTGGAGCTGAAACTAAATTTAAAAAGCAAGGAAAAGGAAAAGTATCATTTGCCTATGTGCAAAACTGTGAAATGAGTTCACTTTATATGTTTGCAAAGTCCCAGCCTATATACTTTGTCCACAAATCCAACTAATTAGCCTCCTCAATGTAAGCTTACCTGTCAGAGGTATCCATATTATGGCTTTCACTGTCCAGTTTTCTCCATGAATTAAGTTCTAAAGAGATTAAATTAGAATTACACTACATGTCAGGATATAATAAAAGCAGATGACAATCACATTCTCTAAATATCTGAACTATGCATATCAGAATTACCTGACTTGCCTATTGCATATATACATTCTTGGGTCCACTCCTGATACACCAATTCTTGATGGCAGAGACCCAGAATACACCTTTTCAACAAGCATCAATTGGTACACTAATACTTAAGAACCTCTGCTTCAAGCTAATAATATTGATTATAGTATAAGATATATAACTACTGAATAGGAAGTAAAAATGTAAACAAATATTAAATAAAGATTTAATTACCAAATGGATGAATTTGTTTGATTACAAAGCTAAATAAGAATGTCTAAAAGTATTACAGTATGAATTAAGTGACAATAATGATCAAATCTCAAATAGATTTCAGTACTGTCTGAAGACAGCTTGTGTTTGAAAATTGTCCTTTTTTCCTTCTTTCTTTTCTTTCATAAGTAAAAGCAAAATAACCTAGTGTTTGAGCTCACTTGAGATCAGAAAAAAAATAAATAAAAGCACCGTATCTATGTTATGTAACTGGTTTCTGTGCTTTTATTTTTATCCAAAGCCACTCTTTAAGATTTGTCTTCAATAATGATAATTATACAGAGGAAAATAAAGCAGGGTAAGGGGAAGAGAGGTGAGTGGGGAAAGCTATTGCATACAGGTGGTCAGCAAGTGTTTAATTTTATAAAGGCATGGCAACAAACACTTTCATTTGTCTTAATGTATTTCCTGTGTTGTTTACACAACATTGGCAGTTTCCTCAGTAATAAATGTATGTCAACTGCTACTGTTCTGAAACTAAATAAGGTAAATTTTGATTAATTGGTTTTCAAACAGTTCAGAAACATAATTTGAACAACCATGTGCTGTCATTTCACATGTTCTCAATTTAACAATATAAATCACTGTTTCTAAAATCAATCTTTCTAAACTGGTCAACAGAAGGCAATCAAAAGTTTACCTCTTTTATGTTTNATAAAAGCAGATTCACGAGTTCCTTTGTTCAAAGAACTGATATTCAGCCAATCTTCATTAGTTTGTTGTAACAGAGCCATCTCTTTTGATTTGTCTGGCATCTGTTTGGAGTGGCTGATGCTTTGCAGGATTGCTATTTTCAATATCAGCTTTATATATAGTCAGCTATCACAATGGGACATTACTTAATAAAACTGAAAAACAAAACTGGTTATTTTAAATAAAATGACCAAAAGAAATCAGCTCTTTGCAAATCTGGTGACCTTTCTCCAGTTAAGAGTGTATGGTAATTAATTACACTGGCAACTTGGATAAAAGTTTCTTCAAGAAGAGAACTCAATTCATTGCTCAACTTAGACTTCCACATTAGCTGTGACATTGGATTATTCCAACTTCTGATTTCTTCGTATCACTGTGGATAATCATATGTGGTCTGAAGTTGAAGTATTGTCTACACAACCTCTAACTAAAATCTTCAAATAATTTTGTGGAGTGAGAAACACTTCTTAGGATTTCTGTTCAATTGTTTTCTACAGAAGGAAGCCCAAAAATGTTGTATCAGTTACTCTCCTGGCTAGGTTCTTCAAAATAACAAACTTACCTTTGATGACAATGAAGTGTCTGTGTGAAAACGGGTGAATCACTGGGTAAGCCACTTGTCCTCAGATAAGCACTATGACAGATACAAATAAATACTTTAGATTCCAACAACTATTCCTCAAATTAGGCCACGTTAATGTAGTAATAATAATGGAATATTTATGTAAAAATTGTATGATTGGACCTATTTTGTGAGAATAAATGAATCAAAACAATGCATTCAGATTAGTTTCAATAAATGTCAGTTTAAAGAATGCTGGACTGTTCAAATTTTTCTAATAAATTTTGGAATTTGCCTGTGGAGTAACACAAACGATTAAAAGAATGCTAAATGCTAAATCAAATTTAAAAAGTATTTTGTAAATATTTTAATAGAAAATGTGACAAAAAAGGAATGTCATCACTGTAGTGAAAATAACTTATTAACCTTAGAAGTACCTATCTTCCATTGACTTACTTGGATGAGTTGAACGTTCATTATTATAATTATTTAATTTAGTTTTTAAACTGAAAAGGAGGAAAAAGCTTTGTTTTATTCGTTTTTATCTTTCAAAAGTAAACATCCTCTTTCGCCATCTGGTGGCTGAAGACAACATTTTCGATGTAGATGAAAACGGCTGAACTCAAATTTTCTAACAGCCAATTGTTTAATGCTTTCTGATTCATTTTATTGTAAAGCTATGCATATGTTTTAACCAATGTAAATATAACTGAGCCAATTTTGTTCTAATGGTTCCCAGAGCTTTATTCGAATAACTCGAGCTATAATATGTAATCTAAGATTTAAAAAATGAACACAATTAAAATATTTGTTTTAAAAGTTAAAATTAAATACAGTAGTAACAATTTGCTTGGCTCGAATGTCTTTTGGTATAAAGAATTAACAAGATCTTTATGAAAACAAAAAGGTCCNTAATTTCAAGGGAACACTGGTGTTTATCAAGAGTGCATTTCCAACTTCAAAATGCAGGCTTTGCAAACACTGTGGGGAAGACTATGCCTCTTTGAATAGCAGAGATCATTTATTGTGAGTGTAATATGCAACATACATTATGCTAAGCAGTTTACATGTATTGTTATCCCTCACAACTATCTTGCCAGGTTACCATAATTGCTTCTTTATGTATAAACTCAGGGGTTTGGCTGGGTTAAGTAAATTAATGCAGATTACATTCTTTGTCAATGTCAAAATTGGAATTCAAGCGAGTCTTTCTGGTGCTATGACCTGTATTCATTCAACTCCAGGACTCTGTCAGGAAGAGAGGAGCCTGTGTAAGTAGACAGATGAAGTTTCTTCCTGATCCGTAGCTACTATATGGTTACTAGTTTGTCTATTCCTCATGCTACTTATAAATGGCAAGGGAATACTTCAGAGCTGATGCTATTATGACTATACATCATAGAGTTAACCGAGAGGCAAAAATTGGATTTATTCGTTTTTATTTTTTTAAGCTTTTGCCTTTTAGATGGTGCAACTAGCAAGTACAGGTCAGAAAGTGGTGCCTATGTTGTTCAGAGGTTTTGAAAACAAGAAATGTAATAAAATGCTCCACCAGACGAAAACAGATCCCTGCTGACAGTTTATTTAAAATTTGCAGCTACTCCCAACTAGCAGTGAGCTAAGGCAGAGGAGCTAATTCTAGAGCAGTTCATTCATGCTGACACGTACCTAGAGCTGTGTGGTTTATAAAGAGCATGGCCTTTGGAGACACAGGGCCCTTTCCGGGTGACTTAATATGTTTGATTCTGACTTTCCTTATCTGAAAATGCGGATTACATCACTTTCTTAGCTCTCAGGGGTGGCTTCAGACCTAGCAAGGCACGAGATGATATGATACATGAGGCCCTTTTACTATATCTCTTGGTGAATAAATAATCCAACGTTTTGTTGGACGCCTAATAACATGGGCAAAGGAATAAGAATTGATTTTAATCATTTACTAGGAAAATTATATTTTCTTCTCAAGTTAGGCCTTTGGAAATAACTGGTCCCATCAGTCATGTAAGAGTCTTGGTAAATGGAAGTTCTAGAAAAGCCATTATTT
>NW_017731523.1:1538160-1543723 GCF_001890085.2 Hipposideros armiger | reverse complement strand
GGCAAATTATACACAGAAATATCCCATGACAATATTTGAATAAATGACCATGTATAAGAATAGCCAATTGCAGAGCCCAGTTTTTCCTTTATGATAAATTAGCTTGATATTAACTTTAAAAAATATGATTTACTAGATCTCAGCCAAGGGCTTTCTAAGTCAAGTCATTCCAAATTTTATTAAGCTTTCGAAGGTTATTTATTTTAACATCCCTTCATTAATTTGAATGTAAAACTATAGGGGAAATAATATCTAATTTAGCTAGAAGATAACATTCATTTTCCTGCTAAGGGCTAGTGAGAAAAGAAATGTCGATGTACATTGCTACCTGTGACTACAATAGTGGAACCAAAATGAAACGAGCAGATGTTGACTTACCTTCTCTGGTGAATCACGCAGGCGTGGAACCACGTCCCGAAGCAAACCAGACCATCTGTGCTGCTTTCTCCACATGAGCCAAAATTGGTGACAAACCATTCTCTGTACAAAGGAGTTTTTTTTCTTTTTCTATTTTAACAGAGAAAGTATAATTTTGCCAGTAGAAGATGCAGAAACGTATTCTGTGCTATATTGCCTAAATATTTTGACTCCGAACCCCAAGTAGTCATGAAACTAAATTATGACTTCAAAGGAGATTTATCTTTCCAAAACCTTCATCCCCTCAATTATTCCCCCCAGCCACACCCAAGCTGCTCTGGGAAACAGGATGTTTCCTAGAAAGGTACTTTTGAGAACGGCATTTTCCGAGAAAAATCCCTCCTGTCGAATGGCAATGTTTCATGGTTACAATGCTGGAGCACAACTCACTAAAGAAAATTGTATTCATCAGTAAAACCTTGTAATCCTATAATTCAGCACCTGCCATAGAAGTAGTGATAGAAAAATAAAAAAATGTTTGCTCACTGAACGTTGGATGAGTCTTGGCACCACAAAAATGCCCCAGTTGAATCCCCTTATAAGTGCTGAGAGGCAAGGAGTAAACTCCGCTTATGTTCAGTGAGATGGCGCACCCCCCTTAAGTATTGTAGGAAGGGAAGATAAAGCACCTCTTTTTGGAAATGGCAAAATGCAATTGCTCACATTATCTAATCTTATAAATAGATTTGTGATTACTTAGGCATATCTTCAAATTACCACTTATTAAAATACCGAAAATATTAGCCTGCCAGATGGCTTTAAGATAAAACATAGGTAAAAGGTGATAAAAGATAGCATTATCCTATGGGGAAGATGATGAGTGGGACACTGAACAGGACTGTGAATAAGCCAAAGTCATGCTCTTATAGCTGTGGCATAATAAGGGACAGGAAGGTAGATGCCACTGGGTGCTATAGAATAGGCTTCTGTGTATGTTAACAGCTATCATTCATGTTCCCAGTCCCCAGGCTGGAAAGAACAAAGCAGTAGGATTCACTTGTGTGTCTGGAAAAATACTGAGGCCGGTGAAGTTTATCCCTGGCACCATATATCCTGGTGCTATCTTTTGGCTGCCCCTTCTATGTTTTTTTCATTTTCCCCAATGGCCAAAACGTTTCCCTCTTGGGATCACCAGGAAAGTGGGATGTTTTTAGTTCTCAGAAGTACTGGACTAAGCACTATGAGCACTCTTACTTGAATCCAAACCTGCAGCTTACAGTCTTTTTTCTTATCTGAATCAAATGAATAACATGAAGGGTCAGAAGCAACGTCTTCATTTAAAAAAAAAATAGTCCACATTGCAATTATATCAGGACGCTGCTACCTTCTTGGGGTATAGGCTCTGTCATACTATTTGACTTTTAATATAAAAATATGTATTACATTGATTTTTAAACAGTATTAAAAACTCAGTGACCACCAAGGACATGGGGTACCACAAACATTGTTTCAATATGTTGACTTTTACAAAATCAATTATCAACATTACCAACCTCTAAACAAATTCCTTGATGCATGTAAGAAGAGCTTGGGGACGTCTCTCTAAAATATGTCAAGGATCATACACCCTGCAAAGATCGTTATCAGGAAAGGCTGTGTCGTTACTGAACCCTGTTCAAGGGAAGTGATTGGGGTGTTTACAGGGAAGGGCACCGTCCCTCCAGCGGGACTGCCCTGAAAGTATGCCGGCTGAGCTCCTCTGCAGGCTTCGTCTCATACAGAGGCAATCTTAAAGGTTTCGCCCACTTGGTTGCTCTCAGTCCCTCTGTACCTTGGTCACTCTCTTGTCACATTATTTCATCATCTTTCCTACTATCCTATAGCTTTTTTCAAGATTTGAGACTTTCTGATTTTTCTCAGAATTCCCAATGCTAGTAGTCTGTGTGGCAGCCATTGCATCTAGTAGCAAAAAAGGGGATGGGCTTTGGTCTCTGAAACACCTTTCATGCTCTATATCTTAGCTGTGTTCTATTCTTTAAACCCTCTAAGCCTCAGTTTCCTCATGTATAACATAGATGTAACAACAGTGCCTACCCAACAGGATTTTTCTAAGGATAAATGTGATACTACCTATGAAATGCTTTGCAACACTCGGTCCATAGCATTTCACAAGTATTATCTATTATTTTCTAATAATAAAGACAATCTATCTATTGGGAACAACTCTGGAAAATTGCCATATTTGGTGTAGTATACAGTTAAAACCTCTAAAAGTTTATATGAAGAGAATTTTTATAATCTCCTTCATATTCAGGTCATGAAAGCTAAAGACTTGGAAATGATTTATTTATTGAGAGATTCAAAATTAGAAAACAGATTGTAGAATGTGGTATCTTTGATTATTCCCAGTGTTTGCCAAGCAAAGCTTTTTGGACAGAAAAGACTCCATAAAAGAACCTTTCCAAGCTCCACTGAGTCCTACTCTAAATGTAGTTTTAAAAAAATGTTTCTGAATTTTTAATGTTTCTTTTTAAGATGCCAACTCATTTCCCATAGCTCCCCGTCCCCCAGAAGTATAAAAATTATTTTACCAAGAAACATGTAGCACTAAAAAAAAAAAAAAAGTATATTGAGCTCACATGTTAAAGGAAGAGAACGTAGAAAATGTCTCAGTGGCTTCTGCTTAGAAGCCATTATGGAGAACTGTCCCCACTCATTTATCAAGCCTTTTGATTCCTCATTTTGAAATTTAAACTGGCTGGCAAATGAACTTTATATTACAGTAAGAAATCATGTTTATTTCTATAAATGAACATGCATAAATGTTGCAACTTCTGTATAGGAAGGGAATGCCTGGGGTAAGCTCATGTGATCCCTATAGTCATTGAGGCCAACCACACTTTCCTAAATCTGGAAGACGTTAGAGCATCCTAGAATTGGATATTGAAAATCTAACGAATCAAGGAAAATACAACCATCTTGTCTGCACTCCTCTGAAATCCCTCCATGTTCCCTCATCATTGAATAATAAGGCTTCGGAACACAGTGTTTTCCTGAAATAAAACCATAATTTGAAACTAGAGAAACCAGTTTGTGGTGAAAGGTAAAACCTATTTTCCTCTACAAGTTTATAAAATAACGACTTTCTGAAGAGACCACAGAAAAGAAGATGTATCTTATGTGACCTCAAATGTCCAGGACCTTCTGTTGAAGCACCTGGTGCTCCCATCTTTTGGCCACATTGCTATTTATGGGGAGTGTCCACTGGACAGGCTACTTAGAAAAAGCAAAAAGGGGAAACTATTTTATTTTGCTTGGGTTAAAGCTCATCTTTGAATTACCTCTAAATGAATTCCTTAAACAGTATAAATGAGATTGTAGATAGAAAATTTAGCTTAAGAAAAGTACCTCTGNTCACCTTTTCTTACTACACTCATGTCTTCTTGGGGAAAAAGGTATTTTTGACAGCCTTGAAGACAATTCCGAGTTGTTTTTCTCTTCTCTACCCAAAGAAATAGAAATGGAAGAAGGAGCCACTAGGCCAGTGCTTATTGTAATTTCCTTCATTTCACAATAAATATTTCATAGGCTTTTAAAAATATATGTTTATTATTATGTACATTCACTGTAACAATTAAAAAAGTAGAGGTGGGGGAAAGGCCATTTTCCCCTTTTATTTCACCCACATCATGTAAACAATGATAGTACTTTGGTGTGTATCTCTCCATTCTGCTCTCAAGGCTTTTGCAAACCTGTGGAAACGCTGATTTATATATTTGACCTTCACACTTCTTGCCTGGTGTTCTAGATGCAGCATGTTTTCTAAAATTTCTTTATATTGGAATTGGAGCCTGTTCAGATATTGTTTTTTCTTACTTTTCCTTCATGTTTTTACTTGTTTTCACTCAAATCACATTCTGGGGACCTTGCTTCAGCTAGTGGCAGACTGGCAAGCCCCTTTTTGTCTATGTGTGTCCCTGCCAAACTCTGGGGACATTCAAGTATAATTTGGCCTCATCCTCATCTTTTCTCTTCTCTCAGAGTTAAAGATGCCTGGATCCAATTCAGTGAGTGGGTGTCAACGACTGCTTCTATGTGGTAGCTGTCCCTTGCACAGGACTCATGCAACATTAGCCTAAGAAGGACAGTGTTATAGCAAGAAAGAGATTCTAGAATTTGTGGCACAAACAGGATGTGTGGGTAAGTCACTGATGGACCTAAAACATCTTAGTGCTGTTCTACTAGGAGATTTTTCTATTACCTGAGATGGTTTAAGTGGTCATTCTGAGAGCTAGAAAATCACTGTTTTGGGGGGCAGGCCGATGTTACCTACAAATAAATGATGTGTTCTTCAAGAACAACTTTACTGGCCAATCAGCTAGACGAACAATATATGTAAAACAGATTGGGCAGCCACTGGGTGGCAGCAGAAATTTGATAAATAGACTGAATGAATATACTTTCTTATTGTTTTAGCCTATCTCTTACTGTTTAGCATACTAAAAGACAACATTATTTTCAACAAAATGTCTTTTTGTGGATAATATTCATCCAACTGAGCTCTCTAATATAAACTAGCATTAATTCAACTATGAAGAAAAAATATAAAACATTAAACCTTATCATCCAACATTCTATGAATATAATGTAAAATTTTAATATTACTCAGAATGACTTTGCAGATGGACATAAGTTGTTTTCATAATAATTAAAAGCTGCCATTACTTTTAATAGCTTTAAAAATCTGCCAACAAAAGTCTTATATATTCAAAGAATAAATCTTGAAGAATTCAGAAAAGACAAAGATACAATAAAAATTACTCAAAATCTCCAAACCTAAATTAACCATTGATAGTCATTTGCTACTATATATATCTTGTTGTTTTTGATGTATAGTTGTTTTTTCAATAACAATGTCTTTTTTTACATAATGCTTTAAACTGCTATTTTTTCATTCAACATACTGTGAATTATTTCCCCCTGTCATTAAATACCCTTTTATAATATTATATTTAGTGATTGAATAGTATATGGCTATACCAATATTTAACCAATTCCTTTTCATTAAGAATTTACCGATTACTTACCAATTTTTGTAATCTTTACACTTATAGACAACTGTTGTTAATTTTAAAGGCTACGTAGCTGATAGTTTTCAGCCTTCCAATGTTAAGTGGTAAATTCATATTTTATATAGTGAGAGATC
>NW_017731523.1:1523254-1527820 GCF_001890085.2 Hipposideros armiger | reverse complement strand
AAAAAAAAGAAACTGTACTGAAAATAGGAATCAGGTTTCCATAAAGTAGGGGGGTGGTGGGGGCAGGGGGTGAAATACAGCAGTACAAGAAAATTATGGCAACAAAGTAAAGCACTTTCTTTGAAACATTCATGAACAGTACAAATACAACAAGATTTTTCTACTGTCTAAATTATTCTGCAACTATCAAATATAGTACAAAGCGAAATAGTATGTGCTATAAAAAAGCAGCTCCTTTAAATTATAGTAAAAATGCTTTTGTTCGCTTTACAGTGACAAAGCATGAAGAACGAAGACAAGAGTTTTATATTCAGTGACATTTTGGCTACATAGGCCCCTGACAGTCTTCTGAGTTCCTTTGCTGGGACTCTTCACATTGTTCTCTGGAGACACAAACGGACAATGACTCTGGGCTCTGCATGTTCGGTGGGTTCATTCCCACCAGGCAGCTAGCACGGTGCGCGGCCTCGACACCAGAGAGACGATGCAACCCTATCCTTGGTTTCAGCTTCTGTAACCTGGAACTCCACCAGACCAAGGAGCAACCAGGAGACCAAGGCCATAGTACCTTCCTCTTTTGAAATTGTGCGAGTGTGGAAAGGAAACTGGGCTGCAGCACCTTGTATTGTGACTCTTGGCTGCATTATGCATACCACACGCCATCAGCTTGTGTTTGTATGTTTATTTTGAATAAGACTATCCAAGGTCTCGAAGTCAACCAAACCTTCTCTAGCTCATCTCAGAAACACATACCACCACAAAGTCTTTATAGCAACCAGGCTCAGCCTCATAGGTTTGTTTTCAAGTTTTCTTTTTCAAACTAGACTTTAGCAGGGAAATATAACTATGGTGCTCAATTCACCAACATTTCTGCTATTCTCACGTGGGGGAAGGACATTATTTTCATTTTGGAAATGAATTTGCATCAGAATGTTCTTATTAACATGCCCATTAACTAACTAAACGTCTTTATACACCTCAGGCATATGCATATCATATAGGAGGGGGATTAGGGAATAGCGGTTATCTTCTCCCCCGGCTCCAAAAAGTGCTACTTACGGAAGTACATCCTCTGTGATTAAAAAAAAAAAAGTTACATGTCACATGTGCAGGCTCTATTCCTGATAGGGGATAGCATAGTGTCCAATTATTAGGATAATGCACACACTAAAATTTGCACATTCTACCACAATAACCATGTAGTAAATAACATACTCCATTTGCACATAGGCAGACACCTGTGGAAATCAGGAAACTAAGAACCTACTCACCTAATCCAAAGATACTGGCTTTTGTGTGTACACATGTATATTAAATGGACACTTGTAAAATATGACCTATTACTTACTTGCAAATTTTTCTTTCTTTCCATAATTTTTAGCCCAAAGATATTAATTTTTCAGTAATAAAAAGCATAGGCGAACATTAGGAATTTAAACTGGGCAGAAAAGAGCAAGGGCATAGACAAATTATGCTCTTTGGACCTGGGTGATAGAATCCATGCACCATCAACAGTTGATTCTCCCAACAGACTACGTGAAAAATCAAAACATAGAGAAGGACACTTTTCTTTATTCCCAGTAAGCAACTTCAGGCAGTGTTCCACAGTGATGGAACAGGTAACGGGCTATCACTTCAGCCTCAATTGTACCTCATATACAGAGTGCAAATGTTTCATAGACTGGAGCTTCTTCCAACACCGAGTCAGTTACTGATGTGGTAGTTTTCTGCTGGTGTAGACAGTATCTGACATTGGTAGGGAGGCAACTGAATTTGGAAGGAGTTGGCATGCAAGTGTCTGTATTTTAGGGGTGCTCCTCTGTGAGACTATAGCATGATCTTCTGAACCAAGATGATGTCAGAGCCAAGCAGACCATGGAGACCCCACGGGTGAGGCTGCCACCTCAAGGAAACCTGGCGCAGAGTGAACTAAGGATCCAATCCGCTGGGACTTATGCTGCATTCCTTGGCAAGGGCTGGATAAGCGCATTGCTCATTTTCTCAGTCATTAGTTAATTTTGTTAATTTTAATGTGGAAAACAGAAGTGATAGTACTGAAGCACCGAAATGCAGCCACAAAGCCAGGCCCTTCTTTGCTTTTTAAGATAAAGTATCTTTCACTATCAGCAATTTGTTAATAATAATGACGTCTCTGTCACCTAACAAAATTTGGCAACATCACAGTAATAAATATGGAGGGGGGGGGAAAAAAGTATACCATGGTTGAATACTATAAAAAAAAGTCACAAGTATTTCTTTTCTAGGAATGTAATTTCTGTTCATTCCAGTTAATTTTTAAGACATATCTTAAAGGAATGTCAAAAGTTTATGTTAAGATGATCCCATGTAAAAATATCTGTCATTCTTACCCTGGACAGATGACATTTCCCCCCATGTTTTTCTTTTAATTTTATAGCCTCAATCAATCAATGGGTTAATGGCACTCCACATTTTGTGCTCTGTAATCTGAAGTTAAATGGGCATCGTTTTGTTGTCTTTCATCTTCCCACAATGTGCATGTGCTTTTGAACTTGCTTTAGGGAACAGAGCCTCCTGAACCAAAGCTGTTCTCTGTGGCATGAGGGTGGCCAGAGTATGCCGAATGTAGCTCAAATACGCAACACTCAGGCTTTACTGGAGAAACACTGATGATATTTGTAAGATGCAGTATCCCTTTTTCAAAAGCAGTTCCACTCTCCCAAATTGGAAGAATGTACTGAATTCACCTAAGGGGAAAGAAAACAAAACATGCAGTACCTAGAACAGTTTTTAAAATGAGGGCTCTATCAGAGTAAAATCATGAGAAGGAAAAAAAAAAAATGTCCTGAAAAGTTTCAACACGTCAGCCGTCTGCAGTCCCTTTTATCATCAATCACACTTTTAAAAAGAGGGGTCAACCTCTGCAAAGCTGGGAGCCAGAGTGTACTGGAGTCATCAACAAAGAGCTATGATTATTATCCCAATTTTTATATCGAGTAATTGTATCAGAATGAATAGAATGGAACACTATTTATATGTGTTTGCATACACAGCCTTTTACTTTTAATTTTAGGGCACTTTTGTTGTGTTGTTTTTAAGTACTTGCTCTTAAAAGCCACACATGCAGCTCTGAAATCCTCTGGGCCTATGGCTCTCTGTTGGCCAACTGATCTTACAGTATCAGGTGTCAAAGGGCTCAAACCAGACTGGGCACGAGGCCCACACTGCAATTCAGGCCTAAGACACATTTCACTACAGTGTGTGTACAATGTTCAAGGCAGAGGCAGATTTTCTGCCAGTCTGTGAAAAGGGTCAACAGGGAGGAAAGAGAATAAGGACAGTGGAGCTCATTGATGACACACCTCCTTTAATGTATCTTTTGTGATATGAGTAAATACAAGGAATCGCACATTTAAATCAGATTCCCCTTTCCAAGTATGACTTAATCACTGTGGGAAAGGCAGCTCCCGAAGAGTCAACTGTGAAAAGCCTTGCTATAGATAATGGTTAATCTGGAGAAGAGTGCATACCCACCTTAAATCACTTTTACCATTTTCTTTCTATAGCTGCATTTCTGGTAGTAATTAAAAATGTCCTTTTGCTAGCTACACCTAAATTAAAACAAATAAACAAAAAAACCCAATGGGGTAGTGGCCTGTATACACATGGATGGAAATTTTCCAATGTTGGGGATAGCAACTAAAGATGCTAAAGACATGCCGCTGAGCCACCCGGATTGGATGTGATCTCCCCTTTCTGAGAAATGTAAGGAAAGAGTAATCCCGTGGAGAGAAGATAACCTGTTCCAAAGTAAAATAAATTAGCACGCTAGAAACCACTGAGTAATTCAATTTGTTGTTGCTGACGATGTTGAGCTTTTTTCCCATGTTGAAAAGGGATACTGCATCTTTCATTTAGCGCTTATCGCACAACCAGGCAAGCTACACAGAGTTTGGAAGGTCCTATGCAGTCGTCATGGCAGAAGGCCCCACAGCCTTTGCACACAATCATGGCTTTCAGCCGGCAAGAGCATTTCAGTTCCAGTTCATCCGTGTTGCTGCTGTCGGAAAAGTTCTGCGTGGGCATCTGAGTGTTCTGGCCAGGCAGGCCCGTGGCGGGGCTGGAGCCACTTCCCAAAATCCCAATGGACTTTTCAATGGCAGAGGCTGCCCTTTTGAAACTCGTGCTACCAAAGTGTATTGTTGGATAATTTCCACAGAGCTGCTGTTGTTGCTGCACCTGCATTTTCTGAGCAGCTAATTGAGTAAAAGGCTTTTGTGGCTCAGAAAGCAAATAGGAAGAGAAATCTGCATTTTTTAGCGCAAAGGCTTTTAACTGTTCCTTCATTTCATTCTGGTCATAGGAAACTTGTTTCATGCCCAGTTCACAGCTGCTGCCTAAACCTTCCTCAAAAGAAAGAGGTTCCGATTTTATATTGCTACATATGCCCGTGGACTGTGGCCAACTAAGTCTCTTAGTGGTTTCCATGGTGACCGGAGGTTGTTTTTGATCCGCTAGGACTTCAGCATTAGGAAGAGGTGGAGGTAGTGGAGGTGGTGGTGGGGGAGGCGGGGGAGAAGGGGAGTA
>NW_017731523.1:1511253-1523158 GCF_001890085.2 Hipposideros armiger | reverse complement strand
GCGTGTGTAGCCCCTCCCACGTCCTCGCCTTCTTTAATGGGCATACCGGGGGACAACATGTTGGCTAACCTTAGCTGGTGAGGCGCTGAGGCGAGGCCCACCTCTGCCAGTCCCTTTTGTTCAAGATGCCTGTTGAAGGCGAACGCATTACAGCCCACCGGGGCCTTGGCCGAGGCCTGCAGCAGGGCTGCGGTAGGAATGGGGCCCCTGGCAGCCATGGACATTTGGTAAAACGGCTGTCTGTGGGAGGTACCAGCATCAGGGTGGAAGCTGCCATTCTTGTCACCATGAAACAGGCTCTGCTGGAAGCTACACGAGGGGAGCAGCCGCTTTTGCTGTTTGACCTCCGGGCTGTGAACGATTCTGTTCTGCACCGCGTGCTTGTTCATCCACTCTTGCTTAAATGGCTGGCCGTGTCCTAGCTGATTCAGGCCGGCGTTGATGACACAAGGCACCCCTTTAAGCTCTGGCTCCACCAGCAATTTCCCCGGTTCACATTTCACTTGAGTGTGTTCCCCCACAGTCCTGGCCACTCGCTTTTTGGGGTGGTTTTCTCGCTTTCTCATTGGGAGTGGTGCCAGGGTCCCTGCCAAGTAGCCCTTCCCATCTGGGTTTGGAGAGCTGGACGGCATTTCCACAATGTTCCTCTCTGGTGCTGTTTTACCCACTGAGGTAGTTTGAAGAGGCAGAGGAAGCCTGTTAATTTCGAGCTTGGCTCCCAGTCTGGGCTGCGGCAACACTTTTTCCAAAGGCAGGTTGCCCTGTAGCAACTGTGTCACCAGTGGATTGTTCGCCTCCACAGATGACAGACGACAGCTTGAGCTCCCTGCACTGGGAACTCTTTTCAGGGTGTCTGTAGCCAAGGAAATTGCCTCTTCCACAGGACCAGAGGTGGGAGCCTTCACGTTCTGTGTCGGTGGCCCACTAGGGGTGGCTTCTGTAGCCGGAGGGGGCAGCTCCGGGCCAGGGAAGTCTTCAGTATCCATTCTGAAGCCCTTGTCCATTTCATGGGGTTCTGATTTCACGGGGATAGTGACACTAGTTATGAGATTCCTAGGCTGAAGTTCTGACAGGTGCGAGTAGCCGGCGTGTTCAGTTTTGATAGCCTTTGGACAGCTCTGCTCTAGATATTCTTTCTGTTTACTCGAACCCGAGTGACTAACCAGGGGCTGTCCAGTGCTCCTCATGCCGTCATCGGTCCAGCAAATCCGGTTGCCTGGGTTGTACTGGTTGCTACAGGTTGTGTCTGCTTCACTTTTGAAAGTGGTCGGGCCACGTGCCTGCTCAGCAAAGGTATTACTAGGAGCAGTCACCTCATTTAATTTATCTGGCACAGCAAGGGGTACTTCTCGGAGATTGGTGCAGGGGGCCTGCATCGTTTTACAGTCTTGTTTTGCTGAAGCAGCAGCAAGGAAACTAGAACCGTGATCTATGCTTTCGCTTGCAACTGGCTCAGGCCTGCTAATCACAGACACCTGAGGACATGCCATGGGCTGTGTGGCTGCTTCTGTCCTCCCTGACCTGCTCTGGATGTCCAAGCTGGCTTCTGCACTTTCAATGGAGACAGTCAGAGACAAAGTGGAGGTCAGCGTGGTGCTGTGGTCAACGATGACTTTACACGGAATCGATCTGTTTATGGCTGCTGGTGCAAAGCCCCCTGGGGGTTGCTGAGGTTTCCCAGAATTGTCTGCCCTGTTGCGAGGCCCAGAATTTTTGTCCAAGCTTTCAGCACTTAACTTGGGAGAGCTATCATCATAAGAGTTTATGGTCAGCATACTTCCGGTAAACATTGCGACTGGTGGGCGTGCAACCAGTGTGTCCGTGATGGCTACTGACTCCCTGCAGCTGAGGGCGGCTCTCACAGTGGTCCCTATGGGCACGGTGGCCTGTTCTTCACTCCCAGGCATGGCTATCTTCTCCGGAGGAAATCGGTTGTTAATTCCCGCTGGGGGAATCAAGACAGAGCTAGTGGAGAGATGGTTTGGCAAGTTATTTCCAATGGAGGGAGTTGGCACAGAGGTGTACTGACTGGAGACTAAGTTACCAGCACCGCTGCTTGACAGGAGTAACTGCTTGTCATCCACGGAGCTCGATATGCTGGCGCCTTCGGTGGTGGTGGGAACGGGAGTGCTTTCAACACATTTTGGTATAATGGCTATGCATGGTGTGTCAGGTCCCTGGATGGTTTTTAACATGCTTATATTACAAGCAGAAATTGTAGTGCTTGCACTGTCAACAGACATTAGAACAGAGGATTTATCAACAGAACTCACAAAGGGATGTTCTTTAATTGCTCCTGACATAGCAGTGCTGCAGACAGACACAGGGACAGAATTTTTATTAAAAAGCATGGGCACACTGCTGTTTTCAGAAGAGGTAGATGAAACAATTTTCTCAGATAAATGCGACACAGGTATATTTTCATCAGAACTACGCACGGATAAGTCCGTGGCAGTTTCTGGAAGTTTAGTCGGGTTAAGAGACTGCTGTAATATAGTGGTGGCCTCCCGGAGGTGGGCAGACTTGTTGCTAGGAGATCTGCAGTTTGGGTTGACGATAATGACACCGGTTGAACCCTCGATTTTTGTTTCAGGGGTAGGAGGAACTTCTAAGCTAGGAGTGCCTTCCTTTGAGCCAAGCGGAGGCAATCGGGTCTCTTTAGTGCTCTGGAAGAGGTGGGCTCGGGCTTGATGCTTTGCAAAGAGCTTCGCTTTTGTCTGTTCTTTGATATGAGCCAGGGTTCTCGCCTTTCCACCCTCTCCCGGGCTCCCCACTGCTCCAGGGACAATGCTCGCTGCTGCCGCTACAGCAGCCGCGGCCGCGGCCTCTCGCTGGGCCCTTGCTTGCTGGGCACGGGCCTTGATATCCGCAAGGGTCCTGGCGCCCGTGTTCCTCCCACCACTGACGGATGTGCTGGGGGATGCTCGTGACTCCGGTTTGGAGACGGGTTGGCTCTTGATAATAAAAGGTGGCCCGATTTTGGAAAGCTGGATCTACAGGAAGGGGAGAATGGGAAGATAAAGCGCTTAGTACATGATCACAGAGGGGACATGGCGATTTGGACAGTACACAGAAGGAGCTGCGTTTTTCATCATGTGGCATGAACCATACGCACCTAAATCCCTGAATGGGCCTTCAGGGTGCAAAGTAACATGAAATGCACCACGAACATGAAAATGAAAAATTTTAATTTCTGTTTTATTCTACAAAAACATCAACTGGTGATTTCATGTGGCATGGAAATGAAACCTCTTCTTAATGCCTCATGTAAATGGAAACAAAATCCATGCTTCTTAAAATGAGGTTTGCTAAAAAGACTTAGAGATGTTGAGCTTTTATATTAGCTTTCTTGCTGGTATGAATATCTGGGACCTTGATTCTATTTCAGTTTCTCTGTCTTCATTTCACACACACACACACACACACACACACACACACACACAAGGCCCTCGCCAAGAGGTCGGGAGACTAGAATTGTCATCCTGGCTTCTCTCAGGGGAACTGGGTGATGCTGGGCAAATCACTGAGTCCCGCAGTGCCTTCGCTAACCTCCCCGAGCCAGAAGTTCTCTGGTTTTCATGCATTCTCATATTGCCTAGTATGCTGCCTTATACACATATCATAAGCACACAAGAAGAGTTTGTAAACGCAAATGTAAAATGAGACTAGTTATTTCTGGTCTGTTTCCTTCACAGGACTGTTATAAAGATGGAATAAGACTCTATTTGTGAGCGTGCTCTGCTTTCCAAAAGGATTTTATTCTCATCATGTTTTCATGAAAGCAAGGGCAATGCTGGTTTTTTGCCTCTCAAAGGAAGTACAGGCTGGCCAGTTTCTTTTGCTGTTGGTGATCTACAATTTGCTGAATTTCATAAATATCTCAATCCACACTGTTCACTTATTCTAAGTAAGAGACTTGCAGTCTTCACCAAATTCATGAGGCAATAAGGCCTAGCAACCCACATCCCATAGCAATGCTATGATACTCTAGTCACTAAGAATGTTCTTAGAGTCACAGATTTGTAGAGCTTGAAGGGATCTAGTTAAAGTCTTTCATTTTACAGCTGAAAGAAATGGAGGTAGGCTGCCCTGGGCCATAAAACAGTGAGTGTGACAGGGAGAGTCTTTGGGTTCCCCATTCAGAGCTGTTGGCATGTACTATGCTTGCTCCGCCCCCCCCCGCCCCGCCCCTAGTAAAAGCTTTTCCTAGAAAACATAACGGGGGTGTCAAAAAATGTATACAAGTGGACACTTTGGTCAACGTTGCTTGAGCAGTTGGTTCGCAGTAATCAGAAGTATCTGGATGCTGACGGTAACCACTTGGAGCATCTCTTGTAATTGCAGGAGTCAAGCGTGACTTGTATTTATCTTTTGTTATCACTATATATTGAGTATTACAATTTTAATACAGTTTTCCTTTCTTAAAACATGTTTTTTGGCACCCTCTGTATATCTCCTCTTCTTAACATATGCATATTTACATTATAAACACTTGACACATGTTAGAGGATCATATCAATTTGGAATTATATCGTGGAACTTTGGTTGATGGAACCATCTTCCTGTGCTATCTCATTTCTCATTTTCAAACTTATAATGACTCTCTTCTAATTCAAAGGCTCCAAAGAAAAAAATGAATTCAGAGAGGGGATTCATTTATTCCTTTTAAATATTTTCCTTAGTTAAAAGAACTGAAAACATTTAAAAAATTAAGCCTAGATAGAAGCAAGAGCTCAGGGCCAAATAAACATCCAGTAGCATATTTACAGTATCTACCTGCCTCCTTCTACTTCCTTCCCTATCTTTACATAAAGTGCGCATCACTTTGAAAATAAGCTTTTGATAACAAAATTAGACTGGTGTGTTTAAAAATATTTCCCATGAAAAACATGCTTCCATTTTTCTTTCCACTGCTTCAGAAATTAAAACACATGGCAGGGCTTTATGTTTGTCTTTTACATCTCTAGAATTTCATTTAATAGGGACTTGCTTTATTAAACAAAGCAACTACAACCACACTCTTAAAAGTCAACCTTATGGAGATCATGAGTCACACACAAAAAGGTGTCAGAGCAGAGCAAAATAAAGAGAGATTAAGAAAAACAAAGCTGGAATATGTTTATGATTCTAGACCAACTATGATGGAATAAGCCATTTTATTGTAGAACAAAATAAATGGACTGAGATAAAAGCACCAAATAAATTTAAATTATTGTGGGTAGAATTTTTTTATTATTAAACAGAGTTTCTTTTGAATCAACCTTAATTTTCAGTTTATTAGGCAGAGCCAATTTATATAAAAGGTTTGTTTTCTGAGAGTTAAAATTTACTGGGGTAAAATGAAAACATATAAATAGCAATGTTTGTCTACAGGCTTCATTTTTTTGTGAAGTTAAATAGCTTTTTACTATCTTGAAATAAAAAAATAGGATCTGTATGCCTATATATCTACAGCGTTTTCTCTCAGGGTTCACAAAGCAATTTCATTGATTTATTTAAGAAAAATTTAATGAGGCTCTTTCCTAAGCCAGGTCCCTTCCTGCTAGGCAATGGTGGTGTTCAGTGTTCTTTGGAAAATAAATGAAGGGATAATATGTACCTTCATCTTTTCAGTGCATGCCTCTTACTCCCGACTTTTTCTTTCTCTAGTCCTTCCGAACTTTTATAGGACACTGGGTTATCTTTCAAATTCTCCCACATTTATGTAGGTCTGTCCTACACCTTGGAATCCCCAAAAGACCCTGTATCGCCGTGAAACATGGGCTCCTTCAGACCCTGTTCTCCTTCCCACTTCTTTTTCCTTAAATGCTGAGGTCTAAATACATACATGTATCTAAACTTATATGAGCTCAATGCATAGCGTAAAAAAGAATCATTTAATATTAGACTGGTGCTGGGAATATTAGATAGCAACTGCTACATAAAACCTGGAAGGATGAAAACCTCCTTTACTTTTGAAAAATTAAGTATCCAAAGAGGAAAAAGCTTATCTGTGGAATCGCCTTTTCTTTTCTCTCTTTTCTTTTTAAATACCATACCTTGAGAGGTGGAACCCTGGGTTCCTCTCTTGGAGGCTGCTCTTTCTCAGGTGGGCTGCTAGATGATATGTTCCGGGTTGACAGATCATCTTCTATCCTTGCCCTCTTTTCCTTACAGATTCCAAAGCTGTGCTGCTCTGCGGTTTTCCTCTTTGATATCTCGGATTCTCTACTTTCATTTCTTAGCCCATCAGGTGACTTGGAGGGCTCTGATGGTTTGGAAGTATGTGAGGTCTCCAACCGATTCTGTGAGCTCCCTTGCTTATGGGTTTTATTTCTAGAGCCTTCTGGAAATGAAGCCTTATCCATTGGTGAGATATACGGCTTGTCCTGTAATTTAGCTGATGGAAGCTCATTTCCTTTACTCTCTGACTCTTCAGAAAAGACAGGTAATTCCAATGGTGAAGACACCCCTTTCTTTTCTGTTCTTTGCAGGACATTATGATTTTTAACTTTTATGATTTCTGTAGAAGGAAGTTCTGGCACTGAAGCAGAATAGGGCTTCTCAGTTTCAATGTGTGATTTACAAGGCTGCTGATTCATGGTCTTATTGTGCAGTTCTTCAGGTGAAAATGCTTCCAGAGCAACGGAAGAAGAGCTCATTTTGATGGGTTCAGGAGTATTTGAGAGAGTCTTCTGCTGAGAGAGAAGGCTTTCTCCCAGGGGTTTGGCAGGGGCAGGACCTTCATCTTTCTGTGGAGAGGGTGGTTCTTCAGATATGGAAGGAGACTTTCTTTGTTGATGCACCATTCTTTCATTCATGGTAGAATTTGAAATTGGAGATGTTTCTGAAGGAAGTGGCAGACTGGATATAAAAGTGGTCTCAGACGTGAGAAGCATGGAAGACACTGAAGAAGCTTCTGATGTCAAAGGTAAGTCAGACATGGGTGATGCTTCTGATGTTAACGGCAAATTTGATACTGGGGATGCCTCAGAGGTTAAAGGCAAATTGGACATTAGAGATGCTTCTGATATTTCAGGTGAAGTGGACACTGGCGATATTTCTGACATCAAAGATGCATGAAGGTTTCCTTCTGTGGGATTTCTCTGATTATATTTGTCTCCATTTTCAGTGCTGGACACCTCAGAACAAAATGTTGTCTCAAGGGAGGCTGGAGTACATGATTCTTCTGAAGTGGACTGTGTCTCTCCTCCTGGGGATGTCAGGCTGGTACAGGCTCCCTCTGGGCTCTCAGAAGAGAAGGAAGTTTCAGAGATGCAAGCATTTTCAGAAAGCTGTTCATCAGGATCGCTCTGTAGCTCCATATCTACAGCAATTCCTTCACCTGGAAACTGGCCTTCTAAAGAAGATGACCCTATGTTTATTTTTGGAGTATTGTTCTGTATTGCAGTTTCTGGCTCCTTATGTTCTGTGTCACTGACATGAGTCACAGATGAAGTGGAAGGAACGAGAGAGTCACAGGCTTCTAGTTGATCAATAACAACTGACATTTCTTCCTGGGAGGATTCTGACTTCTCTTCCACCTTAACTTCAATATGAGGCAACGTTTCTAAAACATCATTCATCACAACACAGGATTCCAAGTTCTCTTCAGGAGGTGCCATTTGGGGCTCTTCATGAGAGTCGGCTGGACTTTCAGACTCCTCAGAAAATTCAGGTATTGTCTTATGATTTTCATCCTGGCATTCACAGATACTAGTCTCTACCTCTTCTGCAATTTCCTCCTGAATCACAGATTCTTCAGGGATCAAGATATCCTCTGATTCTAATTCTGCCATTACATCTTTACCTACATCTACCATAGGACAGAGCGTAGCACAGAAGTCAGGCTCTGGAGAAGTTGGACTTTTCATGCTTGGTGGTTGTTGTTCTTCTAAAAGAGTCTGTGAAGAAAGACCTGGAAGACTAGAGGTCCCAGCTGAAGAACTACTTTCAGCTCCATCATTGTTTGGTCCAGAGGTGAGCTTTGTGGATTCCTCTTTTGACATGCCCAACCTGAACAGGAATTAGAAACATTAAATTATTATTCAACCACAAAACAAGGAAGGTGCAACTTGGATCTTTCACAAATATAGTACGCAACAGAAGTAAATGCATCAAATTATAATTACGAAGTAACATGCTTAATTTACATAACCTAGTTTATAATGACTTGTTTTTCTACTGACTTTATAATCAAAACTAAAATAAACTCTACTTCTGGTTAAGAAAGGTGGAGATTTTTATTCTGTAACCAAGGAGATATGAACCTTACCAAGTGTTAATAAAAGGAATAAGAAAGTTGCACACTACAAAAGATTAGAAAATATGGGCAGAAAAGCAAAACAATATATAAGATCTAATTTTTTTAAGTCACAAAGTAGAAATGTGTCCTTATAATAGAAAATTACATAATCTTTAAAAGATGCAAACATAACCAAATAATTCGGATCAAGGAAAGATGGGTATATTGTAAAATCTTGAAATTGAAATGACTTCTGAAGATTAAGATCTCTTAAATCAATGTAAGGGATGTTATTCAGTTACCTTATTTTAGTATCTAAGAGTCTAACCTAAGACAATATGGAAATTTCACTAAAGAATAACAAACATATTTGAGGTCATCAAAGTTGATTCTACTAGATTACATTTGTGTGAGGCAAGACTTAAATTCTTTCATGTAGATCAGTTACTGTAAAAACATTCCATAAAAAGGTCAAGAAGATTAAGAAATAATCTAGTCTAATGTTCAGGTCATAAGACAAAGTTAATCAGGATTACAATAAAAGATATTATAAATCTCTATTTCCTGTCATACTGTTATATCAGCATCAGGTGATAAAGGAACATGCTGTCCTAAATGAAGTTATAGTACTACAGGCAATTACAAATAGAAGCAGAAGAGAGGGCCTGGCTGAGTGGCTCAGTTGGTTAAGAGTTGGCTTAAGAGCGTGAGCTCTGAGCAACAGGGCCGCCGGTTCGATTCCCACATGGGCCCGTGATGCTGCGCCCAAGCTGAGCTGTTGCTGAGCTGCCATCAGGGCAGGATGGCTCAGCTGGTGTAACAACAAGATTGCCTGATCGATGGTGGGCTATGCCCACCTGCAACTAAGACTGAACTCAGCATCTTGAGCTGAGCTGCCACCCGGATGTTTCAATGGATAGGACGTGTGCTCTTAACAACAAGGCTGCTGGTTTGACTCCCACATGGGATGGTGGCTACACCCACCCACAACTAGGACTGAACTCGGCACCTTGAGCTTAGAGCCCATGAGCTGCCAACAGGCAACCAGATGGCAACTGGTGCCCTCCACAACGAAAACTGAAGAACAACAACTTGGCTGGTCCCCTTCCCCAATTCCCCAACACTGTACCCCTCCCCCAATTTCCCAATAAAAATCTTAAGAAAAAAATAATCAGAAGAGAGAACATTTCCAGAGGAAGAAATATAGTTGAAATACAGCTATCATAGTATAGCTGTATTTATGCAGGAAAATACCTCAGTGAAATCGTCAACCTTTTACTTAGATCCTTAAAGTGAAAGAGAAATAAAATTGAATATACTGTTTATTTGATAATTGCCTTCTTTACTAAAATTGAGAAAGTTCTGAAAAGAAGGTAAGAGATATTGCTTTCTTTTTTCTTTCAGCTTTCCCTAAGATGGGTTCAAACTAAGCTACAATTTTTAATTCTACTATGCTGAGAGGAACAGAATAACTACCTTATGGGTAAATTTAAAGCAGAATTATCAGCTAGAAATAAGTTCAAGCAGAGATCCACTGACAGATACTAGAGTTAAGAATAGAACATACAGAATCTACCCACTGGCAGCCAATTTTCTGTTGGTTTGTTAATAAGGATATTATTAAATATATTTAATAGTATTAAATATATATGTATATTATATATATTATATATACATTTATATATAAAAATGAGAGCTGTATAAGATATGTGTATGTCAACATTTTATTATTTTCATAGGAAAGTATATTTAAGAGGGCATAAGGCATAGAAAGAAGATGCTAACAGCACACCACATAATCACAGGAAACCCTGCCTTCCGGAAATCTAAACTGCAAATCAGCAGACCATCTCTTATAATTCTGAGTTAGCCTATCCAGGGGGTGCCAAAAAATTGTACACAAGTGGACACTTTGGTCAATGTTGCTCAAGCAGTAGTTCGCTGTAATCAGAAGTGTCTGGACGCTGATGGTAACCACTTTGAGCACCTCTTGTAATTGCAGAAGTCAAACATGACTTGTATTCATCTTTTGTTATCAGTATATATTGAGCATTACAATTTTAATACAGTTTTCCATTCTCTTAAAATGTGTATACTTTTCTTGGCACCCTCTGTATATGGGTGATTTCTAAGTAACCAAAATGAATATACTACAGTACTATTTTACAAGCAGAGGAAGCCAATAAGAACCATAATAAAGACCTCAAACAAAGAACAAAAAAACGAAGTAAGACAGATATTAACTACAGGTGAGTTTGGATGGCAACATTCTTGGGAAAACTTAAATCAATGAAAAGGCACATGGAGTCAGTCAACTGAAAATTATCTGATGCCAGCAAAAAAAAATTCCCTTATATATTGGGAGGATGTAGGTAATCTAAAAGTAACAAAATTAGAAGGGCAGTCAATGAAATGTCCAAAATACATCTGTTATCCAATATGAAGACAGAAAAAGACAAGCGAGAAGTCCAGTAATGTAAGGGGGACAAAACTCGATGGATGAGCTACAGCAAGAAACGGGTCAAATGAAAGAATGGTTTGTGTTCAGAGCTCAGCGATGGTGATGGGGAATCATATTTACTCACAATATGGTAGCTGTCATCCTCCAGGCCAGGGGCCTTTAACCTGATATCCATAGGAGTCTGTGCAGCCCCCAAATTTCATGTAAAAAATTATATGTGTGTGAACTTTTCTGAGAAAAATTTGCAGGATTAAGGCATTGAGTAAATAACCACACTGTTTAAACGTGGGAAAATTGCTCAAATTTTCCTGTCCCTCAGTTTTATATACCATTTTTAATGTAAGGATAATAATGGTATCCACCTTACAGGATTGTTGGGAGAATTAAGCAAAAATAATCCTTGCAAAACTCTCAGAAATGTATCAGATCTAGCATATGATCAATGATATTTGACTGAACATCTCTAATCTAGGATAGTGCCTAGAGGAGATGTTGGATAAATATTGTTGAATGAATGAAAGAATGGGCCCAATACTCAATAATAACTAAGGACCAGTGGAGGTAACTGTCTCTGTTATGCTTCTGTCATTACTGAAGAGTGCTCGCAGTATTTCCTTTGTCTGACACAGGCAGGGAGGACTCCTGAGTGGTCTTCAATGTCATCCTCTAGGGTTCTTAATCCTTCTGGGCATCGGTATGACCTGGGAAGCATCTAAATGTACAGATTCCTGGGCTCAACTCCTGGAGATTCTCAATCCGTATGTCTGGGGTGGGTCCTGGAAATCTGTATCTATTTTTAAAAGCTCCAATGAGGATTTTGATGCAGAGCGACATGAGTAATACTGGTGGTGACTATCTCTGAAGGCATAGGACTAACCTGCCACATTTTTAATTTCTGAGAAAACATTAATTATGTCCTTTTGCTTTTGCCTGAATATGTTTACGCCTCCAAGGCCCTAGGACAGCAGCTGAAAACAAGCCTTCTTCCTCAAGAGTACTGCTTTAGAACAATTCACAGAAGGCTAGCCTACTCTGAGGAACAGGTTGTTAGACACATGATCCTTTTTCATAAAGAGCAATCATGTGAGATGCCTGCTGATGTTTTATTCCCCCATTTACAGGATAAATTTTGTGAAATTAGATCAAATGGTACAGGTTTTGTTACCTGCACCACCTCAGCATCCTTTATACAAAGCAACAACTTTCAAGCTTAATTGTAC
>NW_017731523.1:1504476-1509308 GCF_001890085.2 Hipposideros armiger | reverse complement strand
AAAGAGGAGTTAGAGCCAGATTTGAAACTTCTCAGCATCTGGGCTATAGCTGATACCACGGTGAATGAGGCTGCTTAGCCAATATGTATAGTTACACAAAAGAAAACAGTAGGGAAGAAAATGGTACAGACACCAACATTTACCCTCACATGAAAGAAAAGGAGACCCTGAAGGAAGCTGAGAAATGGCTGTCAGAAGTGTAGCTTCAGGAAACAATTTAAAGCATATTATGGATATCTAAGGTAGATGGCTTCAAACTGGATGAGATAAAAAACATGAGATATTGGAGAAGGAACATGAGGTGTAAGAACGGAGAAGAGGAAACTGAACTTGGCCGTTAGAAAGCCATGGTATTCTCTGGGAGAGATTACTGCAATTGCATTAGTGGGGCCGCACCCAACTATGATGGTTTGAGTGGTTAAGGGAGCAAAAATGTGGTATGGGTAGTTTTTTAGTCTTCCAAGAAGCCTGGTGACTAAAGGAAGGATAAGGTGAAACGGTGTCTTCAAGGGAAGAAAGTATTAAAAGAAGATTCTTTGGACTCCAAGACATTAATAGAATACATAATGTGTCAAACAAGGAATTAAAATTACCATTCCAAAGAAAATCTTGCTATATCAAATTTTTTATTATGTTCCAGATAACATCATGCTTTCTTTAAAAATATCGAATATTAAAAATGCCAAGTATAAGAAAAGAATTAGTGAAGTTACTTGGAATAGGATGTGAGTTTTTACTAGATTAAAGTATACTTCAGGGGGAAAAAAAGATGTGGAAAGCAGAGAAAGATGCAAAGCTCTGGACAGTATGTGTACTCAAATATGTCAAAAAATAATGGAAAACAGAAATTTACCTTCTGCCAGTCGCTGTTTCCATCCCTGTGCTGCATATGCAAAGAATTCATTATTTAGAGCTGAAGTACTGAGGCGTAAAATTCCATCACTTCCCATCTAGGAAATAAGCCGACAAAAAACAAGATTCTATCAAGAATAATTCAAAGCAAAGGTATGCAGGAAAGAAGCGAAAACTGAGGATGAGGGTGTGTGTGTGTGTGTGTGTGTGTGTGTGTGTGTGTGTGTGTAAGCGAAAACTGAGGATGGTGTGGGTGTGTGTGTGTGTGTGTCTCTCTCTCTCTCTCACTCGCTCTCCAAGTGCAGGTAGTAGGAAGGGAGGAAAAGAACCTAACAAAAGATGAATTTCCTAGTGTGAACACTGCACTGTTTACAGTGACTATTATAACGACAAAAGACATCAATTTAAAGGCAATCTTTATTAGGCATTTCCATTATTGGTGGTGAATATAACAAATGTGTGTGGTTTAATCCAAAAAGTTTTATATGTTTATTATTCGAATAGGCCTTAAATTGTGTCAAATTAAAAAATCAACATATGTTTACACCTTCAGATTAGGTTTTCTAAATTACATTTTCTAAAACTTGTGAAAGCTAAAGAAATCCAGTCTGATCGCTTGGATTCTTTTGTTGTCTGAGATTTCGACAACAAAACGTTCTGAAACATAATAAAACAAATATACCCACACTGTCATACAGATCCTAACGCCCCTCATTCTCCTCTTCTCACTGCTTGGGATGCACACAAAATCAGATACACGGCAAAGTTTAAAGTATGTGCGACTAACCTTTTCCCTCAAACATACTAAATAAAAAAATTCACGTATACAAGAGATCCAGATAAGGATCGCCAAGCTGGATGCCTTCGACTTTCCAAGTATTGACTGCATTTTCCATGTGCAAGTATTCTGACACTGAGGAGAGAGAGAATTAATGGAGTCCTGGATGGCTTCTTATGTATTACAGTTCAAGAGTGAAGATACAGCACATGAATAGCTAGACAATTCTAAGCACTAGGTGAGTGGGAATTAAGAAGTGCAAACAATAAAAGCTAGGGGAAGATATCCATGTGGACATGATTGGTTGGGAGGAACTAGACAACAGAGGGGACACTGGTACAGGGTCGTGAGAGAATGACAGGATTTGGACAGAAGGGTTTTAGAAATAATAGGTACAGTCCATTAGAGAGTGTGGGCTTTATTATAGAGGCAGGATATCACAGACAGTCAGTAACAGGACCGTTTATGAAGGTCTGAGGATGTTTTAGCCTGCTACTCAAAGGCCTGGCAAACTGTAGCTCCAATTGTAGTTTCAAAGATGTTCTCTTGCTCCTATATACACATTTCATATGTCATAAGCTTGAATTAGTGTTACCAGAAAATGCACTCAGAAATTTCTTATCCCCATGTTTCTGTTTGTTTGTGGTCTTCTTTACACTCCATCTTCACCCACTGAAATACTATCCCTATTTTAAAATTTAACTTAAATAATGCCTTCATGAATGTGTCAGTTAAAACACCATTCAGGAGCAGAGGAGAGCACTGAATCTAGAAATAAATATTATACTAATTACTTTAATCTGGATAATGATCAATCGAATCCAGAAAAGAGAGACACTGTGAACAAATGTGATATATGTCAAAAGCTGCCATCATGACATTTATAGGAAAGCCACAGATTTGAGACCCTGAGTTTCTTCATCTAAAAAATATTCATCTAACTGTATCCTAAGTTTCTTCATTTAAGGAACACTAAAATATTCAATACCCTTGGAAAATTTCAGGCACGATTTCACTGATTCATTATTTACTCACTCAGTTATTTCATCTTTATTCAACACATAATTATTGAGCCACTCATATGAATCTATAAATCTGGCACCTGCATGGGTGCTGGCAACACAGTGGTGATAAAGAAAAAGCTCCTGCCCTTTTATTTTGAATATTTTCTACATAGAGCAGAAGCTTCTGGTCTTTGTACATCTCTTTCACCCGCGTGAGTTCAGCAGAGCTGTTAATGCACAGCTATTATATATCACCATGCCAGTGTCCCACCTCATGGTCTTACCAAGATGTGTGTGGATAAATGTCCCAGCCTTCCCATCTTTTGATTGGACACTCTAGGACACTATACTCTGGAATGCAGTACATGCACTGAACCAGTGGATGCTATCTGCTGGCTGTGTTCTCAACAGCTAGAAGACATGGGTCTGGGAACCAATGGGTGGAATGAATGAACCTTTGTACCATCACTACTAGGGAACCACCTGAAGCCTGTGTACTTCTTGTCCCCAAAGCTTCTAATGTGGGATTGGATTTCCATGTTCTCGGGGGAATCATCTACTAGGGCAGGGTTTCTCAACCTTGGCGCTATTGTCATTTAGGTCCAGATACTTCTTTATTGTGGGAGCATGTCCTGCAACATCCCTGACTTCTACCCACTAGGTAACAGTAGCCGCCCTCTCCCAGATGTGAAAATTAAAAGTGTCTCCAAACATCAACAAATGTCCCTTAAGAGGCAAAATCATTCCCAATNACTAAGGGACTATTGCCTTTTATCACAGGTTTATTAAGTTTTACAGCATATGCGTGTGCTATGTGAAGCAGAGAATTACATTTTCATTTCCTTCTAAGAGAAATGAGAAGAAAAAAAATGCTCTAGCACTTACTTTTCTCCATAAAACCTTTCAAAGAATTTTTCTTTCCAAGGTTCTGTTTTCTTTTCCTTCTCAATTTCTTGCCTTATCCGCAATTGCATTTCTGGAGTAAACTCTCCTAGAAAGAAAATGCTTATATATTGAGTAAAAGTGGCCATATCTTTTGCCAATTAATAAAGAAAACATGTAATTAATTTGAATAAACTTTTATGGATGTTGAAAACTAAAAGGTTGAATACTGATAATATTTCTACAGCTTCTCTTTTTATGAAGATCACTTAAACAGTCATTTAGTCATATATGAACTCTAAAACATTTAGCAAATGTACTGCACGCTCGGGGCTGCGGATGAAAGAGTGTATATTCACTGTCCTTAATGAGATCTTTCTGGTGGAAGAAAAGGCACACAGTCGACTATAATATAATGTCAAAAGCTCTGTATAGGATAAATGTAGTAAAAGGATAGAAGGGAAAATACTTAATTCTGTCTAAATTGATTAGGGACAGCCATATATAGTAACTGATTCTTGAGTTAGCTCTGAAGGATGATCAAGCTTTTATAAAGTAATTAACTCAAAAGGCACAGAGATATGAATATGTATATTTATGTTCTTTTGAGTGGCCAATTGTGAGTAGAATATAAGATAGAATGAAATAGGAAAGGTAGGCTGAGGCCAATTACTCAATGCGTATTCTAAAGAGAATTCTGAAGAGACAGACAGATGGAGGCCCTGGTAGTACTCCATGTAGGAAGAAAATGGCCAAACAGGGTGAAGAAACTGGAGGACTCCAGCCAGGAGTCGACTGAACAGCATTGATGAGAGAAGGAGATTATACTCAGACCAATAGCTGTGAAAATGCTGCAGAGGATTGAGAGTCACAGCACAATTAATACTTTGTGGTCACGGCCAGATGGACCTGGGGAGAAGGAAGAGGATCAAAGATCTCATCAAGGTTTCAAAGTGAGGAGCTATGACGTAAATAGAAGGCAGAATGGATCGTAGATATTCAAGGGAAGACAGTGAGGTTCATATTGGTGTTTTGGTTTTAAAATGCCTGATACCAGCTAGGGGATCCAGTGGGCATTTGGGATAGAACACCGAGAAACAGAAAAGAGGAGTTAGAGCCAGATTTGAAACTTCTCAGCATCTGGGCTATAGCTGATACCACGGTGAATGAGGCTGCTTAGCCAATATGTATAGTTACACAAAAGAAAACAGTAGGGAAGAAAATGGTACAGACACCAACATTTACCCTCACATGAAAGAAAAGGAGACCCTGAAGGAAGCTGAGAAATGGCTGTCAGAAGTGTAGCTTCAGGAAAC
>NW_017731523.1:1496139-1498286 GCF_001890085.2 Hipposideros armiger | reverse complement strand
CAAAGATAATAAGGTGAGGAGAATACTATTCCTCTAGGAAGTCTGAAATTTTCTGTGAATATTGACTCTGAATATTTGTCCTTGTGGTTTGGGAGCCCTGAGACAAGCAACTCCACTTAGAAGACTAAAAAAGAAGAGGTATTCTTACTGCTCAGGTTCTTAATAGACTAGTAGGTGCAAGGCAAGTTCCCTGAAAGAGGAAAGGAATTTGCTTGCTAGGAAGTGCATTTATATAAGCCATGATGGAAAACGTTAGAATTTTCTACATTTTGAGGCCATGTATAGCGCCTTAGAATCCTCTGTTGTCCAGGAAGTGTCTACAATACTGCAGGTACCCCATAAATGTTTATTGCACTGTCCTTGCTGTGAGTAGTGAAAGATTTAAAATTTAACTCTGGCAGCTGATAAGCAGGATTTTAGTTTCGTGTATTCTGCTAGGCCCGGGGCATGATTAGTTATTAATTGAAATTTCAGCATAATTTTAAGACACAAAGAAATACCAGTTCCAGATTAGCTCTGACAGAGTCTCAGCATTTCGGCACATGAAAATGCAAGCCACTGTGAAATAAACACATTCAAGAATTATGGAAGCTAGCCCTGGAGGAAAACGTTTGCCTTTAAAACAGAAAAATAATAGTCACGGCCAGATTTCTAGCCTGTATGAGACAGCACAATTAAACACTAGGGCTAAATTAGACTTAAGGAAATGCATGTCAATAAAACTTTTAAAATACACTATTAATTTTACGGCCTTTAGGAAACACTGCCCAAAAGACATAACATTTTAATGAGCTGGAACGATAAACATTTCTGAAAGGTTTATTTATTTATTTATCACTGAGCTATAAATTCTTGTTTTTCTGATTACCCACAATAGAAATGTTCACTCTAAAAACACCCCTCCCTCTCTTACAATAAAGTGTCTAACTAAGCTATTGATAAGTTATGCCTCCTTTTAAATTAGGAGAAAAACGCTGATTATACTAATCACTAAAGAGGAAAGTAAATATTAGTAAAGGAAAACTTATTCATATAGAGATCCTTTAACAAAGGTTTAAACTCTTGGTTGGTGAGTACATCATTTGCCTTTGGTATTGATTATATTAATATACATTTTATGAGATGGATGTCAGTGGAATTCAGAGGGTTAAAATGTTGTAACACTCAATGTTTGAAAGTCAATGAATGTTAATTCTGTACAAAAATATATCTACTTTTAATAATATCCTTTAACCCTCTAACATATTCTTTATCACTTTTTTCNGCAACAAGATCTGAGTGGTACAGGTGCAGACTATACTAGACATTCCATATCATCTGGCCTGTGTGAGCCCAGAGAATCTGGGGTAAACAGTTCAACACACCTTCCCTATCTAAGCCGCTAAAACTTTAGGACTTTCTTTGAAGCCCAAAGGCCTTTGAGATGGCATGTAGATGCAGCCTGGAAATGCAGATTGGCCCTGGGGACAACTTTCAATCTCTGGGAGACAAGGGCCAGTGGTCAAAGGTATCCCTCTCTTGTTGTCCTGCAGGGCAATCCTGTGGCTCATTGTACACATTTTCTCAGAGCGTCCTCAGCAGAACTGAGCCCCAGTTTTTCAGAGGGTTTCCCCTCTCCTGTCTTGCACTATCTAGTATCTGGCTTCTGCTTCCAAGCCACCTGTACTAAGTTCATGTTCCAGGCTCCACTTGGGGAGGGAGGGAGCAGGGGAGAATTCTACGTCACAGAATCTATAGAGTTTAGGCTTTGTCCTCTCCGTGGGGTGGCCCAGTGAATGAACCATAAGAAAAACCGGACGCAGGGCTTGAATCAGCATGAGACCCCAGGCTAGTGGCCTCCAGGTCCAAGTTTCCCCCTCAATTTAC
Organism: Hipposideros armiger; assembly: GCF_001890085.2. Taxonomy (NCBI): domain Eukaryota; kingdom Metazoa; phylum Chordata; class Mammalia; order Chiroptera; family Hipposideridae; genus Hipposideros; species Hipposideros armiger. Next base: position 1,496,420 of record NW_017731523.1, on the reverse strand, counting down.
CCTGCGTATGTGTTGCCTGTTTCAATGTGTGGCATGATGGGGGAAAGGTAGGGTGCACTGCTCTAGGTAATGGGAAGCTAGGAAAAAGGTTTAAGCCTGAGAAAAGCCTAAGAAGATTTGTGTTTAAAAACATTACTCAATTAGCTATGAAAAAATGGAATGGAGAGGAAAAGACAGATACAAAGACATTGCTAGAAGCGTGATGGAATACTTCCATAAAAGATGATTAGAGAAGGCAAATCTGAGAGATACTCTGGACGGGGTGAAGGGCCTCAGGACTG
>NW_017731523.1:1492239-1493661 GCF_001890085.2 Hipposideros armiger | reverse complement strand
GTCTGGTTTTGAACCAATTAAGGCTGAGATGCCGACTATAACTCCAGTCGATGTCTTAGATATATCGTTCTGCATAGAATGTAGAGGGTGCCCTGGATGTAGGCAAGACGAGAGACATGGATTCCTGTCAAGAAGCATCACGAAAAGGCCAAGAAGCAAATGATGAAAAGATCATTCAGGCAGTGGGAGTAAAGAGAGGCACAGGAACCAGAACTGGGGCTGAGTATATGTGTAGGTGGTGAATGAAAGAAAGTCATGGAAGATGACTCCCATCAACAAGGCTTGACTAATTGGGTAGATGAAGGTAGCAGACATCAGGACAGGAAAAGACACAGGAGGAACAGTGTCAGGCAAAAAAATAATGCTTTTTTTCTGTGGATATGCTAATATAAGGCTATCTTGAAGGCATCCAAGTCGAGAGAGTCTAATCAATAACTAAAATGAGGGCAAAAGAAGTTTAACAGTGAGGGAGGAAGTAAACACAGAAAATTAGGAATTATTACCAAAGGAAGTAGAGTTGAACACATGGATATGGATGAGAACAAACAGGAAGACTGTACCAAATGAGAGGATGGCTTAACACAGAGCCCTGAGGAACACCAACATAGAAGGAATGGGCAGAAAAAGTAAATCCTTTTAGGAAGACTACACAAAAGCAATCAGAGGGAGGAAGAAAATCAGAGCAAATGGCATCACAGATGCAAGAGGAGGAAGTGTTTCAAGAAGATGATCTGTACTGTGTATGTGCTAACATCTATAAAGCTCTGTAGAATTATATAGGTCAACACTACATGCAGTACATTATGCTAGCTGGTGTGTCCAATAAAAACAATCGACAGAATCTTTAGAGCAAAGCCAACCTGGGCAGTAAGAGACCAGCTAGGAGTCTACTATGCATAATGAGCACAAGAACTATAAGCTGTTATCACTGACTCTCTTATACCTGGATCTGAGGGTATGGCTCAAGTTTTATCCAGAAGAGAAAATGTAATTCTGTAAACATAAATTTAGGCATAAAAATAAAAGAGGGCTGCTGAGAGAGATACTATCAGCAAGGGAGATAGGACCAACAATAAACTAAAGACAATGTGGCCAATACTTTTTAAATGCTAGTTCCAAAACTGCATGAAGATAATATTTCTCAAACTGTGCCTTGCCAAATAGGAATTTTAATATTAATGGGTAATCTATTTAAAAGGAAACTGATTCTACCACCCAGGAAATATAGCCAACATATACTAAATATGGCTCAATAGTTTTCTTTATTGTAAGTATTCTGAGATGTGCTAGAATTTATTTTAAACCCCTAAGAATATAGCTATCATGCAGTATTTCCTCAACTTTTTAACCTTGTAACCCTCTCAGAGAACAATTATCAACATCTCATGGAACAAGTGTTCTCCAGAATATAGTTTGGGGGCC
>NW_017731523.1:1489445-1491578 GCF_001890085.2 Hipposideros armiger | reverse complement strand
TCGTAATTGCTGCTATGAATTTCAGCATCTACAATTGGGAAAAACCACATTTGAGGGCTGTATATAATCTTAGAAACATATTAAAAAAAGAAAGAGAATCTCGATATTTATTCTTAAAAGGTTTCAATTACTATACTTACATGGGATTTTCCTTAACTTCTATACAATATTAAAAACAAAAGTCATCCTCTAATGACATCGTTCTACACTTTTCCATTCTGCCATCCTTTCTAAGAATCAAGTTCCAAAGGGAGGAATCTCTATTCAAAGTACTGTAATGTCTCCAGTGCTTTATCAACCCTGCTCAGAAGATGCAGCCTGTGGTGTGACAGGCAAGAGTGACAAAAGAAAGGCATCTAAAGACAAGAGTAAAGTCACTGATAGATCAAGCCTTACTCAACTTCTCAAAATTAGAGAAGTGTATTTTGATATTTATGATTTATCTTTTTCATTAAACTTTGTGGACAATATTGGGACAATATGATAGGCCTTGATGAGAAATGTTTTGTTTGTTTTTTAAACCAAATGTATGTAATAAAATTTGAACAAGTTTTAGAAAATATGACAATGTATGTATGCATGTATGTCTTAAAAGACAATCTTTGCTATAATTGCATTTTCATCAAGGTTCCCTATGTAAGAGGGAAATACAAAAGCAAACTGCCAATGTACCCAACCATGAAACGAAATACTAATGCTTTATTTAGGTAAAATCAAGCTCATGTTCTTGTATAGATAAAATAACGTTATGTTATAATGTAGTGGGTATCAATGAATCACCGTTTCCACTTGTAGTACACTGAACAGCTATGTTTAAGTGACTATCTCTTAGTCACTCATTTCTATAATAAACATTTCATAAGCATCTACTATGTGCCAGGGACTGTAAAATGGACAGACAGCTTCTGCTGCCACAAGAGCTTAGTACCTAGGATGGGAGAGAACAGGGTCATGGCCATGTGATAGGACAGTATGAGCCCAGAGAAAGAAAAGATGCTGTAAGAACCCCCAGGCCTGGGTGCCGAGTAGGCCCTTAATTATCCCTTTGTAGTCTGTCAATATGTATGTCTATACTTCTTTTCTCTTCTCCCCGGTTATGCAATGGCCCTATCCACTTAATTGTTTAAAAACAGCTATAATGAATAACTATGATAATAACAACTGTTATTAATGTAGTACCTACAACTATGAAGGTAGGTAAGTGAAGCAGGATTTGCCTCCCCACCCCTCACGACACGATGGGGCTTTCCTTTAATTAACATGCAGGCATTCATTCTTCCACGCAGAACCTTTATGTGTTAGGTGCTGGGAATATGACAAAACCCAAAAAGGATATAGTCCCTGTCCTCTAGAGTTACAATGACAAATGGTATAATGAAGGAAAAGTAACAAGCGCCATGTGAGAATGTTCTAGGCGTATGTGTGAGCAGGAAGGGTTCTCTGCGGTATTAACTTCTAGGCAAAGATGTATGTGCAAGATGGGAGAAGTGAGTCCTGGCATGAGTCAAGAAGGAAAAGCCACCGAAACTTTAAAAAGGGAGGTGAAAAAGTCTGTTAAGAAGGTAAACAGCGAGAAAGCGTGGCAGCTGAAGGAACATGTGGAACCAAGATTTGTTGTTGTTTGTGCTTTTTATTTATTTTTTAATGGATATTCTTAACTGAGAAGGACCCACCTCCCATTGCTTCAGTTTGTAAACCAAGAATAACAAACTGCATACTTCATAGAGTTTTTGTGAGCATTAAACCAATAAACACATGTAAAATGCTTTGAATAGTGCTGGCTTAGGGAAAGATCTCAAGAAGTTTAGCCATAATAATTATTATTATTTGGTAGCAGGCGTGACAGACGCACCCTAGGGGATCCCCATTGAGCCACACCTTTGTATAATTCCGTCTCTTTGGGTGTGGGGAGAAATTATGACCTGCTTCTAGCCAATACAAAATGGAAAAGGTGATGGATGGGCTGTCATTCTCTTGATTATATATATGTAAGACTGCATTTTAGCCAGAGGAGACAGAAACACTCCTGCTGGCCTTGAAGAAGCAAAAACCATGCTGTGAATCATCTGTGGAGAGAAGTGGCCTCTAAGAGCTGAGGGCACCAACCCTACAGCTTTAAGGAAGTGAAACTTG
>NW_017731523.1:1480050-1485835 GCF_001890085.2 Hipposideros armiger | reverse complement strand
AGATACCTTGAGAGGAACAAAGATATCCCAGAACCATATAAGGAAAGAACAGAGAGGTCAACACATGTTAAACCCCCTCCTCCTCCCCTGTAAAGTTCCCCCCACCCCGCCCCCAGCAGATCTCTATTGCTTGCAACCTGAGAAAGGCCAAATAAATACAACTAGGAGGACTACACTGAGTAATCTTGTAAACATTTTCCACTTGTAAGGGAGCGTGCAGTTTATTGGAGAAAGAAATTCCATTTGCAAAGAGAGCCAAAGACCTTGAAAAAAGTTGAATGGCAATACAAATAACAAGCCAACAGTTCAAATTATAGCAGACTATAAGGGTGGAGTTTCATAAAGATGAGACTCGAAATCAACCTTTAACTTTTCATAACAAAATGCCAAACATGCCACCTAAATCACACCGACACCAAGCATAGAAGAAGATCCTAAGATTCACAACTCCATTTTTAATAGTAATAGAGAATGCCTATCCATCACCCGATATTTGAAATATTAATACTTATGTCATAGATTAGTGACACGCCAAACTTTCATTGCTTTACTTCATTTCCCCAAATACATTCTATGACAGTAATCCATGACATGTTTCTAAGGAAATAAAAGATTTTATGACCGCTTCAGTTTGAGAAGCATTGTTTACACAAAGTTCAACCATTTTCCTCAGACAGAGCATTGGAGCCTTTACTATGCAAATGAGCACAGCCTTTCTCAGGCTCCTGAAAGAGCTCAGAGCATTGCTCTCCATAGACTATTCTGTGGAAACGATGCTCTCCGGATCATGTTCACTACAGGAAATGTTGTCTTACAGTATCTGAAGTATACCAAGTCAGAGCACTGAGGAGTATAGAGCTGGTACTTTATTACTCTAGCCCTGAGTTGACATGTTTTATAAATTCCAGTTCAATGACCTCTCGACCTGTTGTCAACGGCCAGAATACAAAATGGCCTTTGCAAGCCACATCCTCGCCAGTCTTACAAAACTGCCATTGAAACAATATTCAAATGCTGTCTGGCACCTCCTACATATAAGCCAATGATTCCTTCTTTTAAAAAATGAGATCCATGTGACTTTTTGTGTTTGACTTTTGCCTTTGATCTCAGGAACCTTTGAAATAAGTTGTGTGCTCAAATGCAGGGTCTTCATTCAGGGGGGTTTCTGATGTAATGACCACATTCTATCCCGTCTCTTTATTAGCTGCCATGTGTCTCTTCACCGATATTGCAAAGTTTAATTTTATCATATGTATCCCAATCCTTTTTAAGTGTAAAGAGATCATAAAAAAAAACCCAGATTTAACACCACTGGTTTCATAAATATGAAAAAAAGTATTATCCTTGCTAAAGCTGAAGATAAAAATTAAACATCATTGCTGATGACAAAAATATTACTCATGCAAAGATGATGTTTTATGCATTAATCAATGTATTTTTGATAATTACAAGTCCTCACTCCCTACAGCAAAATCAGCCTTCCTCCAGTTACTGTAGCTTGAAAGATATAGCAGAGGGCTAAATTAAATGTGATAAAATATCTAAATCACATTTTAAAAAGCTAATGTGATAAGGAGATAATACTAGGATGGAATGTGTAGGCCTACTGTGAGTTTTTTAATATGCTAATATACGTGGCCCACATGTACATGCCAGATTGGTTTTACAGTGTCAGGCATGAATTTGCTGAATTTTAAAGAGAACTTGCTGGTTCAGGAGAAGAAAACAGACAAAAATCCAGAGATCATGAAGCTTAAGAAGTCTCCGTAAGATCAGATTTTCAATTTACAAAAGCTAGTTAGTTCAGTGAACGCATGCAGAGGGTCTAAAACAGTGGTCTCCAACATGGTACTCAGCCCCAGCATGTGGACATCATCAAGAGCTTCATCGGGAAGCAGGAATAAATTAAATGAAACAGTGAGACTTCATGTGACCTTCCTGTCCATTGTCCTGAGTCACTTGCTGTTGGGGAGTGTGCTGAGGGAAGAGAGACACCTACTGCCAAGTGGAAGGCCCCTCCACCATCCTTCATGTTCACTGTATTTCAAAGCATCACACTTCGCTTGTTCCTAGTTAAGTAACTTTACCAACTATAAATTTTAACTAAACTTGTCTTCAAAAAATGGACAAGGGGCTTGAAAAGGTTAATGCCAAGAAATGGATTCAATGCTAATAAGTAAATTTAAGCAAGTAGAAATAGAGTAGACATAGGTCCTCCTAATATGAATTCATTGTAGAAAGAAGGACCAGGGTGAGAGAATGGAGGGGGGTGGGGTGGGGTGGGGGTGGGTGAGACATATACACCAGGGGTCTAGAGAATACCACCAACTCAGGAAATGAGTTGAGGTCTAAAGCTCAGTTGGGGGAAACTTGGACAGAATAAAAAGGATGCTTGCTTCTCAGGGGAAATATGGGAGCCATAAGAAATATCCTTGGCCCACTTTGGAGTTAGAACTAACCATATGTCTGTGGGCAAGTGCCTATAACCATATGAAACTCATTTAAAAGGTCTGCAAAATGAAGTGATTAAAATAGAAGATCTCTAATGTTTCTTCCAGATCCAATGTTCCACGACATAGGTAGAGCAAAGGAGAAAAAAATGACAGTGATCCCGAAGATCAAGCCCCAGAAGCACCACTTAATGAAAATAGGGTGAAATGGAGTTAAGAAGAAAGTAGGTGCTGACAAATTCAATGAGTGGTGTGACTCTGAGCTCGGGGCCACCTGCACAGAAGGCAATCTGAAACCCGGAAGGTGGCTGTACGAAAACACGTGAGCTGACATCACAAGGACTGGAGTGTATGCACTGTGGCCACTGAAGAACTGAAAGAGCAAAAGGCAAGGATGACTTCTAGGGGAAAAACTTTCTAAAACTAGAAATGGCACTGTAAGTGTAAGAGTGTGTGTGTTTGTGTGTGTGGGGGGGGGCATGGTTTTCACAGTTATGGGGCATTCCGGCCTTTAGTGGACAAAAAGAAAGATACAGAGGCCCTGCAATGAGTTCACAGTCCCACACAACGGAGAATTGCCCTGCACCCCATATGCCTTACAAATGACTCAATGGACATGCATGCAAGCAAAACACCTGCTATAATTATCCAAGACCAGATGAGAACACCAACCATCTTTTCACATGACTTTTAATTTTCTTTCTAGGAATGTGTANGTAGGTATTTAATAAATATTGTTGAATGAACTAATTTTGTTGCAGTTTAGCTGTATCAATATTTGATGTATGTAAGGCTATCCAGTCTTTTGATGATGGTGTCCAAAAGATACTTTTTTAGGGTATATAAACAACTAGTTTTATAAGGAACATACAGATAGCAGGAGCCACTTTTAGTTGTTGGCTTTGATGTATAGTAACAAAGAGGAAAAAAAGCAGACAATGGATTTTAGCTTTCACCAAGGGCTTATCAACACCTCAGTTATGTTACTGTAACACAGCATTCCAAAGTGTGAACAATATATATTTTCAAATTAAATCAATCCATTGTGTGCAAAACAGGAAATTGAAGGGATACTCTGGTAGGATTTAAATTTTATGTATATCCTGGTTCCTCTGATATCCTTAAGAAATTAAAAAGCAAAAACTTCTGATATATGCACATCATGTCCTGGTATTCATTCTCATTTAGTAATGAACCCAGCATGTCACAGCAGAAAGAGAAATGGATTTCACTGGAAAGATAAATGGATTTAAAGTTTAAAAACTGGCCAGAGCAGTCAGCCAAGAGAAAGAAAAAGGCATCTAAATCGAGAATAAAGAAGTCAAATTGCCACTTTTTGCAAATGACATGATTCTTCTAGAGAAAACCCTAAAGACTTCACCAAAAAGCAATTTGAAACAATAAACAAATACAGTACAGTTGCAGTATACCAAATCAATGTACAAAAATCCATTGCATTCCTATATACTAAAAATGCAATTTCAGAAGAAATGAAAGAAAGAATTCCTTTCACAATTGCAACAAAAAGAATAAAATAGCTATCAATAAACTTAACAAAGGATGTGAAGAACCTATACACTAAAAACTATAAGATATTATTAAAATAAATTTAAGAAGACACAAAGAAATAGAAAGATATTCTATGTTCATGAAGTGGAAGAATCAACATAGTAAAAATGGTCATACTACCTAAAGCAATATACAGATTTAATGCAATCCCCATCAAAATCCCAATGGCATTTTTAAAGAAATAGAACAAAAAAATAATCAGAATTGTATGGAATCACAAAAGACCCTGAATAGTCAAAGCAATCCTGAGAAAAAAGAACAAGGCTGGAGGTTTCATACTCTGACTTCAATTTATACTACAAAGAGACAATAATCAAAACAGCATGGTATTGGCAAGAAAACAAACACACAGGCCGATGGAATAGAACTGAGAACCCAGAAATAAACCCACATATATATGGGAAGATAAATTTCAACAAAGGAGCCAAAAACATACAATGGAGAAAAGAAAGCCTCTTTAATAAACGGTGCTGGGAAAAGTGGAAAGCCATGTGCAAAAAAATGAACTAGACTGCTATCTGTCACCATATACAAAATTAACTCAAAATGGATCAAAGACCTAAACATAAGACTTGAAACAATAAATTGCATAGAAGAAAGCATAGGTACTAAACTTATGGACCTTGGGTTCACAGAGGATTTAATGATTTTGACCTCAAAGGCAGGGGAAGAAAAAGCAAAAATAAATGAATGGGACTATATCAAACTAAAAGGCTTCTGCACAGCTAAAGAAACTGTCAACAAAACAAAGAGACAACCAACTGAATGGGATAAGATATTTGCAAACAACACCTCCAATAAGAAGATAATATCCAAAATATATAAAGAACTCATACAACTCAACAATAAAAAAAAAACAACACCCAATTAAAAAATGGGCAGAGGATATGAACAGACCGTTTCTCCCAAGACGACATACAAACGGCCAACAGATACATGAAAACATGCTCCACTTCACTAGCTATTAAGGAAATGCAAATCAAAACCACAATGAGATACCACCTCACACCTGTTAGAATGGGTATTATCAACAAGACAAGTAATAACAAGTGTTGGTGAGGCTGTGGAGAAAAAGGAACCCTTATACACTGCTGGTGGGAATGTAAATTGGTATAGGCACTATGGAAAACACTATGCAGGTTCCTCAGAAAACTAAGAATAGATCTACCATATTACCCAGCAATCCCTCTTCTGGATATCTACCCCCAAAATCTGAAAACATTTATCCATAAAGATATATGTACCCCTATGTTCACTGCAGCATTATTCATGGTGACCAAGACATGGAAATAAGCAAAGTGACCTTCAACAGATGACTGGATAAAGGAGATTTGGTACATATATACAGTGGAATATTACTCGGCCATAAGGAAAGATAAAATACTGCCATTTGCGACAATATGGATGGATCTTGCGATTATCATGCTAAGTGAAATACTCGTCAGACAAGAAAAGTCGAGACCCATGTAACTTCATTCATATGTGGTATATAAAACTGAAAGCCACAAATGAGCAAGTCAGACAAACAAAGAAACAGAAACTCACAGACATAGACAACAGTTTAGCGGTTGGTTACCAGAGGGTAAGGCGGGAGGGGAGATGGATGGTAGAAGAGGGTAAACGGGGTCAAATATATGGTGATGGAAGGAGAACTGATTCTGGGTGGTAAACACACAATGTGATATACAGCCAATATATTACAGAATTATACACTTGAAGGCTATATAATTTCTATCAGGGTGACTAACCAATGTCACCCCAATAAA
>NW_017731523.1:1471121-1473270 GCF_001890085.2 Hipposideros armiger | reverse complement strand
CTCATTGTGGTAATTTAAAACACTGGAATATTACACAGTAATTTATTTATCCATTCTGCTGTTCATAGATATTTTAGTAGTTTCCAGGTATTCAATCTTATAGACAGTATGGCTATAAACATATTTGCTCATGTCTTTTGGTAAACACAGATATAATTCCATCTGGTATAATCATTAAGAATTTAAATGCTGGGTCAACTTTAATATTGTCAAGCCACTTTTCAAAGTGGTTATACACTCCTACCAAATTGAGAGTTCCATGTGCTTCACTTCCTCACCAACATTTGTTTTGTCTGTACATTTAAAAAAAAATTACGTTTGCTTGCAATGCTAGCCACCTTCCTGGGTGTGTAGTTGAATTTCATCATGGTTTCATTTGTGTTTACTTGATGACCAATGAAGCTGAGCACTTTTTCATATGTTTATTGGCTATTTTCATAAGACACTTTTTGAAGTTCCAGTTCAAGCTTTTATTCTAAATTGATGAACATTATTAGCATTAATAAGTAAATTTAGCAAAATTATTGGATTGCAATCCATAGATATCAATGTCATTGCTAAATAGCACCAAGCAGAAAATGAAATTTTAGAAAGATACTATATACACTAGTGTGAATAATACTTCGGAATAAATAAATCCAAATATAAGATGTGTGAGACCCTCTATACCAGTGGGTCTCAACCTTGTAGCCTTGGGAGGTTAGTCCCCCCCCCCACCCCCCGTGGACATTCAGCAATATCTACAAAATATTTTTAATTGTTAGGACTAGAGGAATGGGATCCTACTGACATCTGGTGGGTAGAGAGAGGCCAGGTGTGCTGACAAGCTTCTTACAAGGCACAGGACAGCCCTCTCCAAGCCCACTCCCCACCCTGACAGAAGGTGCTCCAGTACAAAATATTACCACGGAGGTTGAAAAACCCCGCTGTACACTGAAAACTACAAAACATTAAAAAATAATCGTAATAAAGAACATCTAAGTAACAGAGGGGAATGGGGCATACAATGCTTATGGATTGGAAGGCTGACTCTCATATAAGTGTCAGGGGGTATGAGGAAATTCTCTGGGGTGATGAATACGTTCATTACCTCAATTGTGGTACTGGTTTTATGGAAGTGTATGTACGTGTCAAAATGTATCAATTTTTACTTTCAATGTGTGCAGTTTATTTTATGTCAATTATACTTCAATAGAACTATTAATTTTTTAATTCCCAAAAACACAAAATTTATAAAAATTGACTTGATTTATGAAGTTCTACATCTATTAAAGAAATTGAATCTGTAATTAAATTTTCTACCTAGAGTTCTACATAGAGACCTCCAGGCCTAGAGAACATTACAAGTGAATTTTCCCAAACATTTTGAAAAGAAATACTTATACAAATTTTTCCAACAAATAGAATATTTACTAAATGATTTTAAGAAGCCAGCATTATTTTTATTAGCAAAACCTAACAAGGTCATTACCAGAAAGGAATATTAGAAGCCAAATTTTCCCTGGATCAATATATAAAAATCCTAAGCAAAATATTAGCAAATTGCATTTATATGTGTATGTGTATGTGTGTGTGTGTGTGTGTGTGTGTGTGTGTGTGTGTGTGTTGTTTATTGTAGAAATACAAAGCTTGTTTAATGTCTGAGAAGCAATTGGTCATTTACCATATTAATAAAGAAGAAAACAATCATCTTAATAGATGCAGAAAACACTATTTGTGATTAAAAAAATGAAACTTCCTTAATATGATAAAAAGCTTCTATTTTAAAAAATCTGCATTAAGCTTCATACATATAAGTGAAATAGTAAAATCTTTCTATTGAAATTGAGAACAAGATACAGACGGCAGCTATTACCACACTTCTATTCAACACTGTACTGAAGATATTATCCAGTGCAATAATGTAATAAAGATATGTGCATTTTAAAAGAATAAGCAAAACTGTAATTGTTATAGACAATATACTTGTGTATTCAGAGAACCCAAAAGAAACTCTACACTTAAGTATTAAAAAACGAGTTAGCACATTCACTGGGAAAACTCAATATACAAAAATTTATTTCTATATCATCAACAAAAGATAGAAACAATTTAGAATAGCAGCAAAAATCAGCAGATATGTAGGAACAAATCTATTAAGAGATGTATA
>NW_017731523.1:1455590-1469762 GCF_001890085.2 Hipposideros armiger | reverse complement strand
GTAAACACACAATAGATGTTAGCTTTATTATTGCTATAGTTATTTTCTTTTTTGTAATATGAAATATATGCATGTATATTTAAGATATCAAAAAAGCAAAAGTATTCCTTATTTCATAAGAATCAAATGTATATTAATACATTAAAATATTAATATAATATACCTAAGGTATTAAACATATCAAATAACATCTATCAATAAGAGCTTATTAAATCCTGTTTAACAGATTTTGTTCTAGCTTCCTTCTTTTCCTTTCAATGGAATCTCTGAGTAGATAAAACATTAGATGAATAATTTAAATGAGAACACTGAGTACAAAAAGTAACAATCTGGAAACAACCCCAAGAGGAGATTAAAGAAACCATGGAAATTGAACCACCTAATGCATTTCATTAACCATCCATTAATGCATTCTTTCTTTCTTTCACTAACCATTTACTTAATGATATCTCTATATACAAAACACCAGATTTAAATAACCAAAATTTTGGCACTAAAACATCAATTAATAAAGACAAATCTGTAAAGACTTGATTGAAAATTACTCTATGCTAGAAAAATAAATGAAACATGTTCAAAGTGTAATTATCACCTCTAAACTCCCACATTTCAATAGCGTATTTCTGTTTAAGAACTTAACACTGTTTCGAAGGTTGCATATCTGACTCTTCTTCAAGACTGTAAAGTCTTTGAGTGCAGGTTTCTACTCATTAATTTTATGCAAAATGCCTACCGAAGAAATAGGATACTTAGAAACAGGCTCAGTGTTTATGGGTTGCAAAAATCACAATTTTATTGTGACCACTGAAAATCTAATATAAATTAATTATCCCATTCTCCAAAGCAAATATACACAAACTCCTCAAAATTATAAAAAAAACAATTATAAATTAAAGGTACAATCAAAAGAAATATTCTCCTTCTTTGAAGACAAAGTACTTTAAACAATTACTGTAGGTACTATAGGTAGTAATGATGGACACTGTCAAGTTCTCTGTATTATTTTTCAGATTGTTTGCATTTTAATACACCCCTCTCTTTACAACACTCTGTAATACAAAAAAAGCTTAGCAAACGTGAAACTCTTCTCTTTGAAGTCTGAATGTGAAATTTAATCTAAGATGGTAGAAAGAATAAAAGCAGTTTTTTAAAGTGTTTTTACTCATAGAAATAAGATGTTAAATCTGAATTTTATTGAAAAAATACTTATTGGGTACCTACTACATTATAGCACATATTGAAATGTTAGATGGTTTAGTTAATAAATGACTTTGACATAGGTACTTGGTAATCCAGCTGAGAAAAATATTTTATTTTTATCAAATATTTATTTATTTAAGTAAATTATTTATGACCATATATAAAAGTTACATTAAAAATCTAAAGGTAGTAGAGTTCCACTTACAGAATGCTGGTGTAAGGAGCTCTGACCCTTCCTAGTGAAACAACCATCATGGTGAAAATTATTTTAAAAAAACAACCATTTAAAGGTTCTAGAATTTGTCCTAAGGAAATACCGCAAATGAAGAAACAGTTATTCAAAAAATCTACTACATCTTGGTAACCACAGTAAAAGTCTGTGCCACCTAAGCCCCAACCCACGCTCTCCACCCAACGGTTTCCTGTGAGGGTAACTCTTCTCCACGTGGTTGTGGCCAGAAAGAGGTGTCTCCCTCTCCTCTCACCCCCCAGTAAAGGAAGACAGGAACTCAATGGGAAGGGCAGGCCAGCAGCATTTCTCATTCCCTCTAGCCCTGAGTTACAGAGGCCAAATTCCTGGCAAGTACAACCAAGAGGTCAGGGGCTCCTTTTCTCTATCCAGCGACCACTCCAGTGTGCTGGCTCTATCTCAAGTGTGGCAGGCCAATACTGGGACCCTGCGTGCCGTCACTCCAGCTCACGCATACTGTGGCGGTTCCATCCCAGCAGAGGCTAGAGTACAGGACCAGAGGCTGCCACCCACACCCAATGCTCTGTTAGTCAAGTGGGAGCATCATTCCTGTCCCCAGCTCTGGAACAGTGGCTCTAGTTCTTTCCCACGTAGAGAGGGGGTCCATAAGAACAGAGCTTCCATGGTCTCCCCCAAAGGAACAAATTTTACTAAAAACAGAGTGTATAAAAGTTCAAGCTAGACGGTGCTCTTGAAAGAAATGGGGCTTTTGTTAGTGAGCAATGAACAGGAGACTAGTAGCTCTCTGAGAGCCATAAGTTAAACCATAGGTCAACTAATTTACAGAGGCAACTAGGGAAAGAGACAGCTAAAAAGTGCCCTCTTACTGTCCAAACAAACTTCAAAAACTGGCCTCAAAACTATCTCTGCAAAGGAGCTCTAATTTAATGAATTAAGACTATTGAGAAATATATGTCCCAGGGCATTGTTGAAACCGATAAAGCAATTAGGGAGCCGCTGAAAGCGCCAAAGGGCTGGGTGTGACACCAAATGGGATTGTAAAGTCCTTGGGCACATTCCCTACACCTACCCATGAATTTTATCCCATTGCTTACCAAGGAAACAGACCACTTAGAAGCAGGCTCACAGTGTTTATGAACAGCAAATGTAATTTTATCATGACCATTGAAAACCTAAGGTAAATTGATTATCCCATTCCTCAAAACAAATATAAAGAAACCCCTCAAAATTATGATGAATAATGATAAAGTTACAATACTCCCCTTTAAGGAAAAATACTTTAAACACTAACTAGATGTAACATAGGTATTTATAACAGATCAGGGAAAGGTTAACAAATCAGGGAAAGGAACAAAGGGAACTCTAACAAGACTATGATCATGGCCAAGGCTGTGCCCTTTGAGAAGCAACATCAGAGGCATCTCACTGCAGCAGAAATCAATTGCACTAAAAAACCAGCCAAGTCTCTAATCAAATTAATAAGAAAACAGCAACAAAAAATTCCCTGGGGGGTCTAGTGGAATCAGATGCTGCACGATACAAACTAAAATGTCCAGAAAGGGAGAGGGGAAGAGGCGGGAGAGGATGGGAGAGAGGAAAGAGAGAGGAGAAGGGGAGAGGGAAGGAGAGAGAGAGGCACACAGAGAAACAGGAGAGAGCGACCTCACAGGCTGGAAAACAATCAGGCAAGGAAACTGCGTCTAAGAGGCCTGATGTCAGATTTAACACACACACACAAAGATTCAAACTAGCCATTATAATTATCTTTAAATAACTACATGAAACCATGTTTAAATAAACTCAGGAAAGTATGATGACAATGTTTCATCAAACAAAGACTATCAAGAGATATAATAACCATGAAAAAGAACCAACTGGAAATTCTGGATTGAAAAGTAACATAACGAAAATGAAAATTTCACTAAAGGGGCTCAACAGTACATTTGAACTAGCAAGAGGAAGAATCAGCAAACTTGAAGACAAAGCAATAGAGGTTATGCATTCTAAAGAACAGAAAGAAAAAAAAATTGAACAGAGCCTTAGAGAAATGTGGGACACAAATTAAGTGCAGCAACGAAAGGGTAACAGGAGTAACATAGAGGAGAGAGAGAGAAGAGAGCAGAAAAATATCCAAAGAAATAATGGCCCAAACTTCCCAAATTTAATGAAAAGCATTAATCTATAAATCAAAGAAGTTCAACATACTTTCACTAGGATAAATGTGAAGAGACCCACACCCAGACATATCATAGTAAAAATGCTGAAAGCCAAAGAGAAATTTTGAAAGAAGCAAGAGAAAAATGGCTTGTTCTATACAAGGGGACCACAATGACATTAACAGCTGACTTCTCATGAATCCAAAAATAAAATAAAGGAAAAAATCCATTTATAATAATAAAAATAATAAAATAGCAAGGGATAAATTTAATAAAAGAAATGCATGACTTCACTCATCTGTGGGATATAAAACTGAAAGCAACAAACCAACAAGGCAAACAAAGAAACAAAAACACATAGACACAGACACCAGTTTAGTGGTTACCAGAGGGTAAGGGGGCAGAGGGGGTGCTAAAAGAGGGTAAAGGGGTCAAATATAAGGTGATGGAAAGAGACCAACTCTGGGTGATGAACACACAATGCAATATATAGATGATGTATTACAGAAATGTACACTCAAAACCTATATAATTTTACTAACCAAGACACTCCAATAAATTTAATAAAAAGAAAAATGTAAACTTACACTCTGAAAACTAAAAAAAAAAACATAGTGGAAATGAATTAAAGCAGCAGCTCTAAATAAATGAAAAGACATCCAGGTGGATGGATCAGGGGACTTAATAATGTTAAGATGACAATACTGTCCAAAGTGATTTACAGATTTGAGACAATTCCAATTAAATTTCCAGCTGGCTTCTATACAGAAATTGATAGTTTGGTCCTAAAACTCATGTGGAAATTCAGGGCCTCAGAATAGATAAAATAATCTTGAAAAAGAAAAAAACAATTTCAAGACTCACACATCTAAAAATCTAAACGGAAAATATTTTAATGTTGTTTAAATTATTAGAATATTTTGAAGGATATTTGTATAAATTGATGTAAAGAATATATTCTTTACGAACCATAAAACTCCAAATCATCAGAGGAAACACAAATTTTCTGGAAGCTACTAATAGCTAAAAAAAAAGACCAAAGACTATAGATGTTTGGGGGGAAATCCCCCAAGCTGTTCTATCACTATTACTTTTTCTCATCTATTAATATTATGCTGACCCACCTCCCTCCTTCCAGCTGGCTTGGTCGCATCCTACAAAGATGGTTTTTAATCTCATTATAACCTGCTGTCCACTCATCCCTTTACTTTCACCTTGTCCGTTGTTCCTCTCCTTACACCATGTCCTTCCTTTTCAAGTTTAGATTTAGAGCATCACAGAGAGAAAATTCTGGACTTCTTCAGCTGAATGTTAATCCATGCACAAATGTGAGGAAATACCAGAGGCTGGGAAGAACGACCTGAAACAAGCAGAGGTCCCAGTGTGCTCTGCTCAGTGTGTCTGTTCCCACCTGTCAGACTAAAAACACACGACCCAGTGATGGAAAAGAATTCGCCATACACTGAGCACTGTTCTGGTTCTGCCAAAGATATCTTAAGATTCCACAGTATCAAACTGTTTCCAAATAACTATATCAAGCTCACTCATATGCCCACTCACAAGCCTTCCCTCTCGCCTTCGAAATTACATTCCTAAGGAACTTCATGTATTACTTCCAATATTGTTTTTCCTGCTAGACTTACAAGCTTGATGAAGGCAGATGCATGACAGTCTCATATAATATAACATCCCCAAGGTCAAGCACATTGCATAGGTTACCATAATACTTCAATTAATGTTTAAAAAAATAACTGATTTCTCCTGAATCACCTTCAGTTTACTAATAGACACTGTTGAAATCATTTTTATCCTGTTTCAGTTAACACACAGAGGGTCATGTTCTTTGAACTGTCACACTGCATGTCGTTTTTGAACTGCCAAATCTTTCCTATGTCACATTATTGATCTGTCTTTTTATCCTAAGAGAGAGGTCAGTAGGTGTTGGATCTATATTAGATATTGAGATTGTTTCTGTCAGAAATGCTGTTGGACCTTGTATAAATCTTTCAGGCTCAGATAAGGGATCAGGAAAAAGTGCACATTTGCCCCACTGATGCTTGCCCAAGTGGAAGTTTGGCACCTGTGAGGAGGAGGGATGGATTCTTTAATAAAGAATGTCTGAACCATATATTTAAGGATACATCCATGAGGTTAGACCTCCCTTTAGCTAGCAAAATAGCCAGCCTTTGCACACAGAAAACAATGCAACCCCTTAGCAAATATGGACTGATTTTCTGAAGTGGTATCCTTCTGTTTAGAGACCAAATCCTGGTGAATATTCCCAGAGAACAAAAGCAGCACAGACATGTTCTCCTCCTGAAGGCTCTGCCCTTGCTTCTGGCACTGGCCACTCAGAGCTGGTCCGGTCTATGGCAAATCTACAGTCCCTTTCAGTCAGATCCCAGAGTTTGCCTTTCCAGGCAGCCATTTTCACTTTAGTAATCTCTTAGTTCAGTCTAGTCTCACCTTCATTATCACCTGCAGAAATTCTTCACAGCATTTGGCATCTGGATAACATCCTTCCCCTAAGTTCCAGGACTCATAAAGAAATACAACAATGGGGAAAAGCCAATGTCATTTTAATAAGGATTTAGAAGCCAGGAAGGGAATTAAATATGCATACTTATACTGCCACCTTAATCTAGAGGCTCAAATGTTACGACAGTGTCTACGTCCTACTTATAATTGATTCTTTATTCCTTTACAATGATCTTTAATAAATGGTACAAATGGAATCAAAGTATTGTCTCAGATAACTATACATATATATATTTTTTTTTCAGCTGAGCCATCCTGCCACCTGTTGGCAGCTCAGCGCCAGCTCAGCACAGGCCAGGAATCAAACTGGCGACCCTGTTGCTCAGAGCTTGCACTCTTAAGCGAGCTCTTAACCAACTGAGCCTCAGCCGGCCCGATAACTATATTTTTTTAATAGTGTTTAGTAACTACTAGGAGTTCTAAAGGTGACTTAATAAGTGAAATCAGTCTTCTTCCTTCTTATCCTTGGGCCTAACTTAGAGATGAATCATACCTGTTGATAATGGTCCACGGTGACCTTGGCATTAGAATGTCCCTCATGAAAATGACAGGCTGCCACATTTGACTCCCTTTTTCAAACTCAAGTCATTTGTATGATAAAACAAGGTTAAAAGTTCTTATTCTCCATTACCATATGAGCTGACAGTTAAGTGGTACACATACATATATTATTAAAAGACATATAAAATAGCAACAAAGGTAATTTTGTAAATATTAAATGACAATATTAAACATATAATAATTTCATATGGTAGAGGTAGTTAATCATCCATGGCCTCTCAAACATACCCTCTCAGGTATCCCATATAAAA
This sequence comes from Hipposideros armiger, assembly GCF_001890085.2. NCBI lineage: Eukaryota > Metazoa > Chordata > Mammalia > Chiroptera > Hipposideridae > Hipposideros > Hipposideros armiger. The sequence goes on along the minus strand of NW_017731523.1, from coordinate 1,462,845 downwards.
GAGGAGTTATTAGCTAATGAAACATCTGATAAGGGGTTAATATCCACAATTTATAAAAAAACTCGTATAACTCAAAACAAAAAAAAAATCCAATTAACAAATGAGCAGAGGGCCTAAATAGACATTTATCCAAAGAAGACACACAAATGGCCAACAGACATATACAAAGATGCTCAACATCACTAATCATCAGAAAAATGCAAATAAAAACCACAATGAGATATCATCTCACACCTGTCAGAATGGCTATCATCAATAAATCAACAAACAACAAACGTCGCCAAGGATGTGGAAAAAAGGGAACCCTGTGCACTGTTGGTGGAACTGCAAATTGGTGCAGCCACTATGGAAAATGTGTGAAGGTTCCTCACAAAATTAAAAAATAGAACTACCTTATGACCCAGTAATTCCACTCCTGAGTATTTATCCAAAGTAATCCAAAACACTAATTAAAAAAGATATATGCACCCCTATGTTCACAGCAGTGCTATTTACAATAGCCAAAATATGGAAGCAACTGAAATGCCCATCAATAGACAAATGGATAAAGAAATGGTGGTACATATATGCAATGGAAGATTACTCTGCCATAAAAAGAATGAAATCTTACCATTTGTGACAACATGGGTAGACCTAGAGTGTATTATGCTGAGTGAAATAAGTCAGATTGAGAAAGACAAATACCATATGATCTCACTATATGTGGAATCTAAACAACAAAATAACCAAACAGACAAAACAGAAACAGACTTATAAATACAGAGTAAATTGATGGTTACTAGACGGGAGGAGGATTGGGGGACTGGGTGAGGAAGGTGAAGGGATTAAGATGTACAAATTGGCAGTTACGAAATAGTCACAGGGATGTAAAGTACAGTATGGGGAATATAGTCAATAATATTATAAAAACTATGTATAGTGTCAGATGGGTACTAGACTTATTGGGGAATCACTTCATAAATTATATACATATATAACCACTACGCTGTACACCTGAAACTAATATAAAATAATATTGAATGTCAACTATAATTAAAAAATAGTCACAGGGATATAAAGTACAGCATAGGGAATACATTCAATAATGCTGTAATAAATGTACAATATCAGGTGGTTGTAATAGACTTATTGGGGCTATCACTCTGTGAGGTATATAAATGTCAAATTGCTATATTGTTTTGTACACCTGACTATAAAAAAATAAGTAAAATAAATAAATAAAATTTTTTAATAAAAAAAAAGGAGGAAGATAGTGGCTTACTGTACAGAATTAGATGTTCTCCAGGTTAAATGAGTGTGAGCTCCTCAGTTAACTGCTTTACGTATAGGACTGAAATAAGCTGTTTGTCCGATTGCCAATTACATGCAATCACTTGTTCATCTGTAATTCAATCCAGTTAATACATTACTAAAGTAGATACTGATAAACAGGATTTGATGTTAACTACCCAGTTAGCTAAGCAATGAATAAAATTCAAATGAAATCACTTCCCTTCAGCAGCATAAAGCTCAAATGGCAAGAATGTAAATCTCCAGGCGTGGTCTAAGAGGATGTTTTTGGCCATATATGATTTACTATCACCAGTAAGTGACAGGCTAGAAGGAATATTGGATTTCCTAAGTACTTTAAGATATGCTTTCAGAAGCAGGGAGAAAGCCAAAGTGTCAGTTCCATTAAAATAATTACATCTCAAGTACACACTTAGTATTACCTAAAGGCTTAAGATACTAGTATTTTTTCATATCTTTAATACTTTTGAATTTCTATAATCTGTTAGGTAAATTGACATTTCATTATATACGCTATTTGTAGAATAAAATAACTGTATAATTTTTAAATCAATATATACGGTACGTAGAGCAATCTCTAAGAGGAGCCTGAGTTATTGAAAATGTATGAGCTATTTCCATCGAGGAAAAAGATGGAAAGCCCTTTCCCATTTGCATTTATAAAGGCTGCATGACTTCTTTAAATATATACACTGATGCCAACAGAGCCATCAGAAATCAATAAATCACATTCTCATGTGCTGTTAAATGTCTGACACACACATTCATTTTCCTAGTCCAAAATTCTCTGCAAAAGGGACTGTGTAAATGTTCCATTTTAGTTTAATGACATTCTCCACAGTTAAAATTATGTGCATTATTGCTAGTGAGTGCAAAAACCTGAAGAGCACAAAGCTAGATACTATTTTAAAGAGCCTACACAGTACATATCCTTCAGTGGCTAGTCATTTAACAGACCACAGTCACACAGATCCGAATGCAGAACAAAATTGGGAGATCAGTAAGAAAGGATTGAAATGCTGCAATTACCATTTGCACAAAAAAATAATAGGCATAATTTATTTAGAAGCCGTTGGAGGAATGGTGGTGTAAGTATTTGGAGAAACAGCCCTGATAGCCCTGATACCACCAAATGGAGGCAGGGATGAACATCACTTAAAAATGATACAGATGACAGAAATGACAACAACCTATTCATCAGTGATGTTCAATTTGAAAGTGTAATAAAAACCTAAATATGACTCCACTTTAGTTGACATTTATTCCACCAGCTGCCATATATTTTTAAAAGGTCACAAAATTGTTCTATGTAGACACAGTTTATAAAGTACAAATCCTTAGAGAAAAGAGGATCTGCTATGTATAATCAAGGAGGCTCTAAAAATCCCCCAAGCATATCTTGCAGGGAGCTATGCACAACGGCATGTCTGACTACAAACCCAAGCCCTGAATTTATTAAACCAATATTCCTACATAAGGATTGAATAAAGAACTAGCTACAATTCTACCTGTTCACTGGCATTGACCAATGCTGTTCTGACCCCTTGGTTTCTTTGTATTTGACCTCTGAATGTAAGCGCAGTGGCCAAGGAGAGGACTTTTGACCTACGTGTTGACCTAAACCTGATCATATTCGAAGTGTTATTTTCAGACTCTGTAATATCATTCAACAACATACGTATATTTCTTCCTTTCACCCCACATTTTCCACTCTGAGACCTCCACTCACTCTAGCTACTCTGAGCTTACTTTTCTCCCCGTCTAGCTTGGACCCCATAATCAACCACTCCAATAAACATTTCATAAATTCTCTAAAATCTCTCGGCTCCTTCAATTTGAGCCTGTGCAAACCTCCAAGCCTTGCAAAATCCAACTTCTGGTAAATCTATTACCAATCTAAATGCACAAATATTTAGCAATGTTGGGGTGAAAAACAAAGAACTAGACCAACTGTGTCCACTGCCACCTAACCTCAAATGGGGCCTCAATGCCATTCAGCAATGGCTTTTTCCCCAGGTTGAACGTAGGATAATCCACCAAGCTGTCTTCCAGAGCTTTTTTACTCTCCTGAAACCCATGGTCCTCTAATCTCTGTTCAAATACACCACCACCCAGTTGAAAGCCCTCACTTTCCACTGTACTCTTCCATTTGCTTATTTCTTCACCCTTCCTTTCTGTTTCTCTTCTCTCTGATCTTAGAAGTCAGCACTTTTTTTTTTTTACCCCCTTAAACCAGCTTCTCCAAGCCCCCTGATCCCCTCCATTTATTCTAAAACTTTGGTCAATAAATCAAATCCTAGCTCTCCCATCTTTAATTTCTTCTATCAACTGCCCCAATCATTAAGGACAAACACATATTTAAGTCTACTCTAGCTTTTATAAAGTACCAATCTTTTGCTATTCTCAAATGCGCAATAAACATTTTCTGCCTAAAAATATATGGATTCGGTTCTCCTTCTCCCCCAAACCCAATTACCAAGACTTCATGATTTTATTTCTAAAATATCTGTATTGGACTAAATTTTGACCACCCCCACCGCCCCTTCACCCTTGCCCCACCCCCCACCATTGCTTGTCCTCACACCGAAGTCCTATGTTGAAGCCCTAACACCCAATGTGTTTGGAGACAGGGCCTTTAAAGAGGTAATAACACATAAATGAGGTCAGATGGGTGGGCCCTAATCCAATACGACTGGTGTCTCTATGAAAAGAGGCAGGGACACCGGGGCCATGGCTGTGCAGAGAAATGGCCATGTGAGGACCCAATAAGAAGAAGGCCTTCTGCAAGTCAAGGAGAGAGGCCTCAGGAGAATCCAAGCATGCCAGCACTTTGATCTTGGACTTGTAGCCTCCAGAATGGTGAGAAAATACATTTCTGTTTTTTAGCCCACCCAGTCTGTATTTTGTTATGGCAGCCCTAACAAACTAATACAATGTCTCATGAATTAAGCCTTTCTTTTTCATTCTATAATGGCTTTGGCTCAAGTTCTTGTGTTTATCAAACATGTAAAACTCATCTTGTCAGTGGTTTTCCCAGCCTATGCTCATTCATTCATTCATTCAGAAAACATTTACTGAGCACTTACTACATGCCAGGCACAGTGAACAGGAGAAAGAAAGCCACTGTCCTGGGGCTTTTAGTCTCCTGAGGAAAGACAAATGAATGAATTTATAAGTTAATTATAGACTATGATAAGTACAGGGAAGGAAATAAACAGAAAAATAAAGACAGAAAACAACTAAAAAAATGCATGTTAGATGGGAGGGGAGGAGATGCCATTGAGACTTAACTGGCGGGTGAGAACAGGCTGGGCTTGGCCACAGATGCTGGAAAAGCGTTCCCAGCAGAGCTGATGGCCAGCACAGAGGCTGAGAGAAGTCGGTTTGAGGAACAGGAAGGAGGATAATGTGATGAAAGCACAGCAAGGTGGAGAGTGGGGGTCGCTCCCTCCTCTGCTTCATGCCTCACTCCTCCAATACAGCCCGTTTTCTAAAATATAACTAATAATGTCATGCTTCAAATGTACATTTTTGCAATATTCTACATTGGTTGCTGACCTATGAGGCCTTTTTTAAAGGCTTGCTCCAACCTGCCCTTCTGGCTTCAACTTAGTCTATACCCCAGCCATCTCAACTGCACGCTGATAGACGTTATACGCTTCTCTACTTGTGTCTTGGGGGCGGGGAACATCATGTAGGGGAAAGATCATGAACTTGGAGTCAGACAAATCTGTGTTCGAATTCTGGCTCCCAAGTTTTTACTTGGAAGGAGTTGGGTAAGTCCTCCTTTCTCCCTGATCCTCAGTTTCCACGTATATAAAGTCGGGTTAATAATACAGGCTCCTTGGAGGGCTGTTATAGGGATTAGTGATCATCTATATAGAAGGCCTAGCATTATAAGTAATCAATGTTATTATCGGTATACATGTTTCCTCTACTAGGATATCACACTACACTTCTTAACCTGGTCAACTTCTTCCATCTTCCTTGATCGAACTCATATGACACCTTCTCTTGGAAGCCTTCGCTAACTCCCACAGACAGAACATAATGATCTCCTCTGCGTTCCCATAGCACAGTGTGTATACTCCCACCATGGCATATTCTGTAACTACCGGCTTTTACTATCTATCTCCTCTAGAACCATTACCAGTGAGCTCTTTTCTTTGAAGTGCTGAGATAGAAGTATTTTCTCCATGAGTACGACCCAGGGGCAAGTGCTCATTGTTTGATTCAGGTAGCCACCCTACCACAAAGGGATTCAGGCTTCGAACAGTGCCAACAACAAAGGATAAGATTTAAAAGTAATTCATTAAATTATAATTGAATGGGTCCTTGATAATAGCTGAAACCAGGACCAACAACCAGCAGCCCGCTTTCACGTCTTCTAAGTACCTAAGCCAATAAAGCCCCTTTATATTTAAGTCGGTTTGAGTTCAATTTTCTGTTACTTGCAGCATAATGTGTGGAGAGTAAAAGTAAATATAAAACTAGATATGACAATGTTATAAAACAACTAGGAGTAAATAAAAAAATGTAATCTAAGATTTAAAAAATACCTCTAAAAAAGAAAAAAAGGGAACAAATATGGGAAAACAAAATACCCGGCAGGTTGGCTTAATGACAGTTGGTCCTGGCAAGGTAAATGGAGAAGCGAGCTTCCCATACTTTAAAGATGTAATAATGGAATGAACTTTGGCTTCATACGGTCCACAGTAAGAGGCCCTGTAGGACTGCTTCCGGGGAGAAATCGGACAGAAACCTGGGGTAGTCAAAGGGAAGAAACAAGAAAGCTGGCGATCTCAAATTTTGTAAAAATACGTGAAGATTGTTTTCACACAAATGAAATTCTTAGGTATTTCTCATAATTATAGTTACCTTCTACTGGCTCAAATAAATCTATGTAATGAGATTCACATTTTTACTGATTCTGGCCCAGAAAATAGTGGTGTTCATCCTCATATTTATCAGTAGGACTGAAACACCAACAGTTTTGGTAGCTTGTTGCATCAAGCTACCTTTCTGGGAGGAGAGAGGGTTGAGTTCACTTCCAGACAAAGACACATAAAGAGCTTTAAGTTTATTCTTGGTATCAAATGTTGATAGGCCCACAGTCCCTTTCTGTCCTCCCAAGCCACCCTAGATAAAATCTCCAGTTAACTGCTAGGCCTTTTACAACCCCATCTCACAGGCAATCTGTCATTTATTCCTACTCATCTAAATTGAAAATATGCCTGGAATTCAGTCCTTTCTTTTAATTTCCAAGGCCAGTGCCCAAGGTCAGACCCTTATCGCAGATCTCAACTAGTACAACTGTCTGTTAACCAGTCTCCCTATGTCTTATCTTTTGGCTTGCCTAATCCATCCTTTACAGGGCTACTGGCTCCTAAGAGAAAATACAGACTGTATTTTATTTATCCCTTGGATCTTCTTCCCCTCCCTTCTGTCCAGGCCCTAAAATAATTGTATAAAGTAGTCTACGCATGCCATTTTTTATTTGAAAAATCTATGATGCTACCCATTGGTTTCAGAAAAAATTCAAAGCGCTTACGCTGCAACTAGGTCACTAGGTTGTCAATCATACTATCCTTCAGCACAATATCCCACCCCTTTTCCCCTGGTCCAGTCATACTGAACTACTGAATAGTCTGGAAACAGAAGGAGCAAGTATTTGTAAGTCATGTTCGCCCTCTGTAAAATTCAGTTACTTCAATTTAAAATGAAGTAATTAAGGTGGGCCCTAATCCAATATGACTGGTAGCCTTATAAAAAAAGTAAATTTGGACACAGACATATATAGAGTGAAGATAATGTGAAGACACAAGGGGAAGACGCCATCTACAAATCAAGGAGAAAGGCCTCAGAAGAAACCAACACTGCCAACCTTTTGCTCCCAGACATTTAGTCTACAGAACTGTGAGAAAATAAATTTCTGTTAAGCAAAAAAAAAAAAAAAAAAAAAAAA
>NW_017731523.1:1399276-1455584 GCF_001890085.2 Hipposideros armiger | reverse complement strand
ACTTTCCCTTGGCTCTACTTACGAAACATCTGTTAGTCCTTCAAGGGTCAACGTTAAGTATCCTTTCTACCATGGAATCTTCTCCAATACTATTCTCAGACTAAAGTTCTTCATCATCCATACCCTCAGAGGACTTTCTTTGTACTTCCATTTTGACATTTGCGACTATATTACTTTGCCTCATCTTATACTAAATTTGGTGTAGGTCTATGCAGTTATTAGACTTCTTTCCTAGTAATGAGGAAAGTGTCTATTTTATAGTATTTCGGAATGAGGTTGTCTTTCTCCTCTGTTATTCCTCCAGAAGATTCCTGTATCCTCTATATTTAGGAAATTGTACATAGCACATAATACAAGCTCAGTAAACATTTCTTGAATAAATAATTTCCCGATGAACTGAACGTTATTTGAAGACAGGTACTGTACCTTATTCATTTATATTTCTCACAGTGACTAGAAAAAACTGAGGAACAGAAACTGCTATAGGTCGAATAAAATGTTGGCTTAGACTGACCTCCTGGGTTACTGAAATATTTGGCTAAACCTAGGACAATCTGTCATTTCTTCATTTCAAAGAGATTTATTGAGTATCTTATTTATGCCAAATCTTATTCCAGGAGTTGGGAACAGAATTGTAAATCAGATCAACCATATGTATGTTGAAGTGGAGGATACATATGTGTAGCTAATAAATCAGTATCACCCACCACAAAAAAATAAACGAATAATTTTTTTTTCTTAATTCTTGAACTCAATTCTTAATCATACAAGCCTGAAACCCAAGACTCATCTGTGGCTTCTCCCTATATCTTACGTCAACCATTATTTGACAAAATGTAAATTGCTCCGGTGGATAATGGCAATGATGATGATGATGATGATGATGATGATGGCATTCACCTCCCCCTCTAAAATTTCAATGCTGTCCTACAAATTCACGCCCACATCTTGCCTTTTGGGAACAACAATAATTGCTTTCTAATCACTCTTTCCATTTTCATGCTTTCCATCACTAACATTCCTTTTTAGTACTGCCAGAATAATTTTCTTAAAAAGCAATGATATTATACATCACAGCTCTGCTCACAGGCCCTCAGTGGCTTTGCACTGTGAACACAGGCAGGAAGAACACTGTTCCTGATTCCTTAGCTTCATGCTCAAGAAGTTTCCAAAACTGACTTCCAATTTGTCTTTCCAGATTCACTTACACTGTTCTTCCCACAATCCAGACTCCCACAAAATTAGCTCTTGATTTTATATCTTTGGTGCATTACCATTTATTTTTTTCAAATTCTGCCTATATCTCAAGGCCCAATTCAAGGATCTTAAATTTGTCTCTGACTTTTACCTTCTGTGTATGAAAACTCAATATGCTTTGTGCTTTTACTCCTTAAGCTTACCTATTTCTACCTCATTTTTTATTATTTATAAATATTGCTCATGTATCCAACTAGAGTGTATTTAATCTTTGTTTCAATTAACATTTAATAGGCACTTACTGTTTTTCCATTATTCCAAAGCACCTAAAACATATCATATTCATAGTAAATATTAAATGGTTTTTGGTAGAATTTGGCAAACTCCCAAATTAGAAAAAAAAGAACTTATGGGTTTGTATAAAGATTAAGTGATATAATACATGTAAATTCATAACATTTCTTCAGTAAATGACAGCTATTACGATAATAAAAAAAGTACCCAAAATCAAAATACCATTTTTCTAAATATGAGCAATAATCTCTACCAAAGAAATACATAAGAATGGGAGAACACTATATAACTCATCAAATTTTAAGTATGTATGAAAGGAGGTGGGTAATGTACCTATCATTTTCAGATACAAATTCATAAATATACACATATCATGTCCATCAACTGGAAATTATATACAGTGTCAAAATTTATTGATATAAGAATCACAAAGACATTATTTCACATTTAATAATGTTTGTGAAATTTAATAAAAGTCTATGTGATGAAAAACTTTTTTTTCCTTTTCTAAAGAAACAGCTTTAGAATATGATTGATGCCTGCTATTATGGGTCTATATTTGTATTTCCTTATTTTAGAGGCATTTCAAAAATATAAAAATATACCTAAAGCATTTCCAGTTATACTAAAAAAAAGATAAAAGGTGATCATTTATAGGCAATCATATTTATGATGATAGACTCTCAGAAGGCAACTGCAAACATAAATAAATTTTAAATGCTTTTTGGAAAGAGTTGAGAATAAAAACATTTACATAATTTCTTAGAAACCCTGGCTTTTTATTGCTGCACTTCAATATTCCCTCTGGGCAAAGGAGCAGCTACTTCAAACATTTATTTGATAACAGAATGTTTGATTTCTTTTTTTTTTTTCCTTCCTAATGTGGGTAGGTCTGTTGTTTTCACTCGACAGCAATGTGCTATATTTTAAATTTTGAATTGGCTCACTACTGATAATAAAAAATGGTTTTGTTTTGGCAGATTAAATAAATACACCAGTGCTAGCAGTAAGCATATAAATTACATAAATGTTATATTATTACAAAATGGTCCATCCACTTATCAGTCATCTTCGATAACACACCTGTAACTTCATAATAATTTAACTGGTGACTAATATCAAATGTCTCAACTTCTACTTACCTGCCTATCCACTTCTGGGAGCAAAAGCAGGAGGTATTGTTGAAAATGCTGAGGTAAGGAAGCAAATGTATGTTTATTTATTAATGCCCTCAAGTTAGTGTTGACAAGAATAGATCCTGGGGTTTCTATGTCAATGTCCTCAGCTTTGGTCCATTTCAAGTGTCCTGTGATAAAGAAGCAAGAGGCATGAACTTACTATGGATTGTGAAAATTATGCATGTGTACACACTCATGTATATATTGAACATATATGAGTATACATACATATATGTGTACATATATGCATATATATATTCATAAATATGTTTAATTCTATCCCTTTTAAAAAGGAAATTTCAGAGGGAACTCTCCAAAGCTTCTTTTTCTGTCTTGCCTCACTCAGTTGTCCTTAATTTTCATAATATATACTTCACTCAAAACCATCTATATTTTTAACTCAAAGTAGCACCAGGTCTAACTAAAGAAATATTTTAACTTTGATCTTTCAATTAGCCAGAGTTTTAAACAACTTTGGAGCTTAAGGGGTAATAATTATAATTTCTGTGGATTCTTACAAGACGTAGGATCATTAAAAACAGTATTAACAGTGCTGTTAATTTTAACAGAGATAATGGTAGCACTGATAGCTGTGAGCTCCCTGTGTCTGGTAGAGCACTAAGTGCTAGATTAGTTCAGAAGATTCTTACTCAGGTTATTTTGGGAGTAATAACTTAAAAAGCAATCCTTTATATAAAAATATTAACTACAAGGTCTGAAATATCAGTATATTTTGAAGGACAATTCTACAATTCAAGGTACCCTGACCTCCAACAGAAGGCTGTATGTACAGCTCACAACATGAAATTATGAAACACAAGAAAATAATCTACCAGGAGGGACGGTCAGTCAGCTGATACATTAAATAGAAGAATTGACACTCTTTGTTATTTGAGGTAAGAGAACCTCTTGACTGCGATTTTAACAGAATATGTTTTAAATCAAAGGCCTATGAGCTATTTCCAGTCCAAAGTCCAGTCATTGGACTGGAAATAGCTCCAGTAAATACAGTTTTACAGGATCACAGTCATGTCCAATTGTTTACATATTGTCTAGGTCTGCTTTTGCACTACAACGCAGAGTTGAATAGTTGTGAGAGAAATCGTATGATCTGCACAGCCTACAGTATTCACTCTCTGGCCCCTCAAGAAAATTTTTTTGCTCTTCTTTTAAATAATTAGAGACAAAAGAAGAAATAAAAACCATTATTAAAAACAACAACAACAAAAAAAAAACAGGACACTTTGATCAAAACGCAGGCAATTTCAAACAGAACCAGATAAAACTTCTAAAAAAAATAACAAGTGTTGGAGAGTTTGTGGAGAAAAAGGGACCCTCATATGCTGCTGGTGGGAATGTAAATTGGTACAGTTAGTATGGAAAACAGTATGCAGATCCCTCAAAAAATTAAAACAAGAATTACCATACAACCCAGTAATCCCTCCTCTGGGTATCTACCCCCAAATCTGAAAACATTTATGTAAAGATATATGTACCCCTATGTTCTCTGCAGCATTATTTACAGTGGCCAAGACATAGAAACAACCAAAGTGTCCTTCGATATATGATTGGATAAAGAAGATGGGGTACATATTTACAATGGAATATTACGCGACCATAAGAAAAGATGAAATACTGCCATTTGCGACAACATGGATCTTGAGATATCATTCTAGGCAAAATAAGCCAGACAGAAAAAGTCGAGAACCATATGATTTAACTCGTATGTGGGATATAAAACTGAAAGCAATAAATGAACAAGACAAACAAAGAAACAAAAACTCATAAACACAATAGTTTAGTGGTTACCAGAAAGTAAAGGGAAGTAGAAGAAGGTAAGTGGGGGTCAAATATATGGTAACAGAGGAGAGTTGACTTTGGGTGTGAACACACAATGCAACATATATATGATGTATTATAGAGTTGTACACTTGAAACCTACATAATTTTATTAACCAATATCACCCCAACAAATTTAATAAAAGAAACAACAAATTTAATTAAAAAATTAAAAAAATATTCAATTGACATAGCAGAGGAAAGAATTATTAAATAATTAAAATACAGAGTTGAAAATATCTAGAATGCAGCATAAGAATAATGAGAAGGATTAGAAGAAATACAGGGAATGAAATATTGGTAAGAATGCACATCTATAGGAGTTGCAGAATGAAAAAAACAGATAGCAGGTGGCAGAGGCAATATTTAAAGAGCTAACGGCTGAAATTTTTAGAATTGAAAAAATGACAAGAGTCCTCAAGTTAAGCAATATGCCAGATCTCAAGAAGAATAAATTCCCATTTGATGTGTTGAAATCACAAAACATCAAAAAATAAAAGAAAATTTAGAACAATTTTGAACAAAAATAGATTACCTTCAAAGGGATGATAATAAGACACAGAAACCTTATCATCAATAAGTAACGGGTGACTGAAATAACTTCAAAGGACCAAGAGAAAATAAGTGTCAATTCAGAATTTCATTAATAACAAAGTCATTCAAAACGGCAATTATACAAGAACATTTTGGTATCCAAAATGGAAACTCTCTCTCTTAGAGAATCTTGCTGAAATAACCACTAATAGATTTTCTTAACAAATAAAGAAATTAAAACAAAGAAGGTATGAGTGGATGGCAGAAGCAATGTAAACTGAAAGACTAATAGACACAAGTAACTCCAAATAAATATTAATGGTGAAAAATAATACTAATAACTAATGATAGTTAAAACAAAGTGGAAATAAAATAGTAGACAATAATTGCATGCAAGATAAGAAGGTGTGATTGAAATGAGAACTCTGTAGAACCCTGGCATTGTTTGATAACAAGAGAGATACAGACTAGTTCTTTACTTTGTTAAAAGTAAAGTAGCCACTGAAAGAAATGAAAAAGAGGACCAGCCGAGTGGCACATTGGTTAGGAGTTGGCTTGGGATGCCAGCTCTGAGCAGCAGGGCCCCGGTTCGGATCCAACATGAGGGCTAGTGACGCTGCACCCTCTACAGCTAAGATGGTGAATAACAGCTTGACCTGGAGCTGGGCTGCCGTGAGTCACCAGCAACGGCATAGGCTGCAGCGGGGCTGGCCGGCAGCTGTCATTAGCTTTCGTGAGACACCGTGAGCGGCCGTACAATGGCTGGCGAGTGACTGCCTCACCAGGGAAGAGCGCAATGATAATACCAACATGGGCCAGTGAAGCAACGTCCTCCACAGCTAGACTGAAGAACAAAAGGTCAGCAACTTGTCTGTTCCCCTTCCCCAATTTCGCAATGCTGTTCCCCTCCTCTAATTCCCCAATAAAATCTTTAAAAAGAAAGAAAGAAAGAAAGAAATGAAAAAGACTCATAACTTCCAAATAAATGCATGGAAGGAAAACACAATCAATTAAATGAAAGGCATGAAAAAGAAAAAAAAAATTAAATCAAGTCCAACACAATCAAAATAAATATAAATGGATTTCCATATTAGATTTAAAAAGTAATACAATCCAATTATATGCTGCTTACAAGAGATATACTTAAAATAAAAATCACATGAACTGGATATAAATGAGATAAAAGAAATGCTGTGCAGACATTCAAAACAATTTTTAAAAAGTAATATTACAATGTTAACATCAGACAAGATAAACAAAGTTAATAAACCTTACTGGGCATGAAAAAAATCATTTCTTAAGTGTGAAAAGAAAAAAAATCACTAGGAAAATATAATGACTTTAAGCCTGCATGCATTTAAAAACCATAGCATTCAAAATCTAAAATTGAGAGAATTAAAAAGATAAATTGGCATTACACAATGCTAGCAGGAAGTCTTAACATATCAGAAGTTGAGATATCCGACAAAAACCTGTTTCAAGAATACAGAGGACTTTAACAACTCAACAATTAATCCTGAACCAATGATTTTTTGTCAGCACTCAAGGAACTGTAAGAAAACAAAACAAAAAAACTGACCAGCGACAACAAACACTGAAGAATAACATAAAACCTCTTCTTTCTGTCCACAAAGAAATAAAATTAGGTATCAATAACACAAACACAGCAATTCTCCAATCCTCCTATTATACATTTGCACTTTCAAAAGCACCCTTCTAAGTATTTCATAAGTTAAAGGAAAAAAAAAGCAATAATAATAACAAAATATTTAGATTCTAAATAACGCCCAAATTTGTAAAATACAGTTCAATTGTTTTAAGGTAAATTGTATAAATTAGAGTGGGAAAAAATACTGAAAATTCAAGTGTTATATGCACAAATCAAGAAGTTAATAAATGAACGTGATGATACAAACTTAAGAAAGAAGGAAAGATTGTAAGAATAAGACTAGACATTCATGACATAGAAAAAAGGACAGTGAAGACCATCAACAACAAACAAGTTTTTCTTTTATTAGACTAATAAAATAGGCATACTTATAGTGAGAGGTGATATAAATGAACATGAATAGGAATGAAAGGTAGGCACATAATTTGAGATATAATATAGATTTACAAAGCAGATATAATTATAATTAAAATTAGATTTTTTATTAAATTTATTGGGATGACACTGGTTAGTAAAATTATACAGGTTTCAAGTGTCTATTTCTATAATACATCATCTATATATTGCATTGTGTATTCACCAACCAGTCAGTTCTCCTTCCATCACCATATATTTGACAAAATTAAATTTTAAAAAGCATAATATAATACTATGACTTCACCCAATATCTTTGAAGACAGATAAACTATTATAAGTTTATAAATTTTCAAATTTAATTTAAAAATAGAAAACCTGAATTTGTAAAAACTTTTTAAAAAATGAATAGGCAACCCCCACCCCATATGCACACAATGCACTTATTATAAATAGCTCTATAGATGAATTTTACCAACACATCAAGGAACTCTCACACCATTTCATTGAATACTCATTTCAGTGAGGAGGTAAAGCTCTTTAATTCACCTTATGAAGTTAATATTACTTTTATTCCAAAATAAGGCTAAACAAAGATAGAATAAGAGAGAAAATTTATTGACCAATCTCACTTATAAACACAAAAAAAGTATAAAAGTTGTATCTATTTAGATACAGAGTTGTATCTAATCTGACAAACTCCTAATATTTGTTGAGTCAAGGTAACTGATATGGAAAGGTCTGCTTCATTAGCATCTGTATTTTTCTATGTGTTTGAAGTATTTCACAATAAAAAAAAAAAAGACCAGTCAGAGAAGAATTAGGAAGAAGCTTCTTTTCTCAGCAGAGGCAAAGATAAAACCTAGAGGCAGAAATGTTGAAAAATATAGAAAAGGAATTTGCTTAATTCTTTTTTATGGCCTAAATATTCTCAATATGAAGGAATTGAGGTCATTTACCAAGAGTGATTCTGATTGGGAGGGGTGTTGGCAAAATAAAAAAAATGAAAAACTTTTGAAATATATGTTATGAGCAATGAGAAAAGTAGAACTTATGCTGTTAGTTACTATATTTAGTATGGTTCAAAATCTTTAAGAATATCACAGAAAAAAAAACTCACAGAGATACATATACATAGACTTTTATGACAACCAAATGAAGATCTATTTCAAAAATGTCCATCTAAGAAAATACATGTTTTATAATTTTGGAACAAAAATGCAGCAGATGAATTTATTGCTAAATTTGTTGCCACACAGAATGTTTAATTCCTTTTTAATTATCTGTATGCACTTACTTTTAATTGGCTTAAGAACAATCCAATTATATCTGATTGTATTATCGTGTTGTTAAAGCTGGTACCACAAGAAGAAAAAGATGTAGTCATTTTCGTATAAAGTAGAGTGGACACCAGAGTGTCAAGTAGCTGAAGTTGAAAGGAGGGAAGAGAAGCAACAATCGCCTAATCGCCACAGCGAGGGTCTATGCTATACAAGAAGACACTAGGCTGACTCCATGATAAAAATCATGGGAATGTGCCCAATTAGGGTCAGGGAAATTCTCTATTATTTTGACCAAAGGGAACTGGGAGAGCATCAAGTTGTGGAAAGGCTGCAGACTCTGGAGCTCTTGTTGACCAGTGGGTAGTCAGCTGGCTGAAAGACTCAGATTTCCCAGAAGGGAACCCACACAGGATTTATGCATAAAATGCACAAACACAGAGACACAGCATTCACACAGAGGGAAGGGGCACAGGTCAGAGACAGACCACGGTCTTTTGTTACAGGAGGAATGACCCAAAGAAATACAGAAAGAGTACAAAATGAAAGAGTTCTTCATTGTCTCCAAGAAATTAGAGAGGGATGGTTCTGAAAGAGTTCAGAGATGAAAAACAGGCTTTCATAGAGTCAAGTCTAAGGGGAAAAAATTTTATCAGAGGACAAAATCTAATCATCTACAACATGAATCCTCATAGCCTTTACAAATGAAGAAACTGTATAAAAAGTGTCTGTCAGGAGCAACGAATCCATTAAAATATAGTACCGGAGTTAATGAACTATGGGGATTCTGATTACAAAATAGAATATAAATGTTAACAACTTTGATATTTAAAAAATAATGTAAATAAAACCATGGAGGTAGGAGGCACTATAAGTATAATTATTTCCCCATCCTTTATATTGTCCAAAGTTAAATGAGTAGTTAAAAAGTTAAAATGATAAGCATGCATATTTTGATTTTTTTTAATATTTTTAACATCTTTGGAGAATACTTTTAGATATGACTATATCTTGTAACAATGTTTAGCAATTTCCTTTTTTGGTTTTACTTCTGTTCTTTTTTATTATTCAGCCTAAACAATTAAATTTAATACTTTTAATTAAAATGGTATAATACAGTTTTTCTAAGATGATCTCTGGCTATACATACACATTAAGAGATGTCAAATAATATTTATAAAACATTAGAAGAAATTATTGTGTATGATAGATTTAGGGTTATTATTCAATTTTATTTTCATTTTTCTGCATTAGTTTATTTTAAAAGTATATAACATTTTATGAAACGAGTAAAGTTATAATTCTTCACTACAAAAAGCTGAAACCAAATATAAAATATATTGGAATGAATCCCAGAAGTTGGGCTCACAAGGACATTTATTACAAAACCCTCCAAGACATCCATTAGAATCTCAGATTTGTTTAGCAGGCACTTTTTAAATTCCTACTGTGTGATATGGTAGAAAGAAGTATAATTAAACACTGGTTTAGATAAATGAACCCGAATTTAAGGAACTTACATTTTAGTTAGGGGAAAATGTGAGAAATTAACACAAAACTAGTGGTAAGAGAGAATATCATTAAACACTTCTTTTAAATGTTCATCCATCCTCTGAATGCCCTGAAGACTGTGAGATGATAATGTACCAGGGTTATCTCAGAAAACGCCATAGGGGAGGTTTTAAAACTCCTTTGCTAAGATAAGGAGACAGGATATTAAAACAACTGATTAGACAAGACAAACATGTACTTCAAACCCCATTTTCCTTACCTTTCATCTCACTGGATATGGTTTCGACTGCCTGATTATTTGGTCGTCTAATATTTACTGTTGTAATAATTTTCAAGATATGTAGTATAAAGGAGCTCTTGTAGATATTGTTAGCATTTGATTTTATGCATATCAAAATAATGTTTGCTACTATGCACGATTAATAAATGGTAGCAGATTAAGGTTTTGTGTTTTACCATAAGATCATCAGAGAAATATTCTATAGATCCATTATGTTTTTCAACTGCACTCACTTTCCCCATGTTACCATGCTTATTCAATGAGATGGCTACTCAGATAAATACTCTGATTTTCACATATAGCCCTGGTTAAGAACAAACAAAACAAAGCACCTACGTCAAAAGTAATGGGTTCCTAGGCTGAGCTATATCTTTCTCTTAAGGATTTCAGGATCATGATCAGAACTGGAATGACTGAGGAATGCTAAAGCTCTTTCTATCATAAATGGATATATATAGTATGCTCCTAGCCCTCTCCAAGGAGGCTGGCATATGAAGGGATCTGAGGAGGGCTGTGGCGCATCCTTTACTACAGGGTGCTCAGGGAAACAGTGGGGTCCATTGTATGCTGGACTACACACATGAGATTCCAAGACCAGGTGAAACCTATGCCTTAAATAGGGTGAATATCCTGCAATTTGACAAATTAAGTAATTGCCAGAGACCAAAAGGAAGCACTTAGGGGAAAATTAAAAGTATTTCATACCCTGCTAGAGAAATTGCACAATGAAGATAAAAATTTAGATTTACACCCTGCAGTCTGATTGACTAAATTTCAGAATTACAAATTTAAGTTAGAAAAGAGTTTATAGCATTGTTTTCATTCAGAATGGTTTCAACAGGTTAAGGCTTATATACAGTTACCTCTACCTAGAAAAGGCAAAGAAGGTTAAAATCCCATTTCTGAAACTGTATGAATTAGATGTCTAATTCTGGCAGGAAAAATAGATAAGAGAGAGAACCAGCTCTCCCTGTCTGGTTGGCTAAGGTCTGTTGGGTGGGTTCATCTTTCTTTGCATTAGTTCTGCGGCTATAAATTGGTTCACAATGAATGACCTTTCCCAAGAGCACAGGATCATTTTTATTCAAGGGTATATAAGCAGCTGTTTACTATGCTGAAATTTATAGCATGCCTCATACATCCAAACTTAGTAGCCCATTCAGTTACTTATAAATAATTCATTCAAAATTTATTCAGTACCTGCTAAATAAGGGGGATATAATGGGTGTGGTGAGAACCTCAAAGATGGATAGGGAGGTCACTGTTCCCAAGGAATTAACAACTTAATGGCAAAGAGGGGAGAGCAAAATGTACATAAATGTGCCTTACAGAGTAAATAAATGCCATCCCGCCTCTAAAATGCTTCCGAGCGTATAGAATCTTTTATTGTGTAAGATTCTTAAGGTCATCGAACATCAAAAACATTAATTTCCAAAAGAGACATGGGTTACTGTCTGGATGGTTACATTTAAGACTCTTTCTTTCACTTTACATTTTTTTTTCATGTTTCATTTTACAGTACTGGGCATATATTGGAGGCTTAATAAGTACTACTGACTTTATTTCCACAAAATAAGCCACTTCACCCAGCTGCTTGCTAGGTCAGTCAGTTACTCACAGTTCTGGGCCAGTAGTCATCTTTAGTTTACTTCTGACAAATTTTTACTTTAATTGGCTTAATTTAAATCCCACCTTTTCCCTCAGTCTGTTAGATTCTAAAGGATCAGTCAGGAAATCTTATAGTTGCTCACTCTCTGTCTACGTGTAATGTGGACGTGTAACGTGCACTTTAACACCTATGGAAGGCTCCTGATGTCACAGAGAGCCATGCTGCTGCTCAGTGGTGCCTAGAGCTCTACAATATGGCCAGGTGATTTGACAGTCAGACCATATTCAAGATCAGTAGCTTAGACTTTGGACCTAGCTAGGCCTTAGCTTGTATCTTAGCTGTATCATTTATGGGTAAATCTCCTTAATCTTCTGGGCCTCAGTTTCATCAGCTAAAAAACGGAAATAATTCTACTGCACATAGTTGAATTAAGGACTAAATGAGATAACGTTTGTTGAAATACCTCTAGACCACTGCATTACATATGATTTTACTTTTGCATTCCTTCATTAATGTAGCTTTATGATTTTTACTGCTTTGTAGGCTAAAAGAAAGCAGGTGAAAAAGAACAATATGATCTCCTTTACCACCTTTTTAAATTTGTGAACACATCAGCTATACTATGACAATATAATTTTTAACATGTAAGGTGTTTACTGGTGTGTAAGACTTCTAGATAAAAATTAGATTGTGAGAGATCCTGACTGAAGACCTGAGTGCCGGAGAGGATCTGATTACCTAGTACACACTCTTGTTGACTTCCAATCCTGAAGTGAGCTAAGTAATTAAATGGGGTGGACCCTGTGCCTTGAATTTTCTTAAATTCATGATGTGACATTAACTTTACTGAGGTTGGTAGCAGACCACCTTCAACTGAAGGTCTCTGACTTTTAATTTACTTAGGGTATCATAACACGGCATTCTTTTTTAGGACATGTTTGACATATCATTCTCTCATTACAGTTTTGTATTTCAGTACTTACAGTTTTGTAAGTACTTTACTCATATTAAAGCCAAAAGGCTAAAAGAAAAAATAACAACATCAGTATATGTGTAAATGTGGTTATACACAAATACATATTCATACATTTTGGGCTACACAAAAACTATAAAATTATTTAGCCTTGGAAATAATGCAAACGAGGTAATTATACTACATTTAAGGAATTTAAAACAAAAATAAATCTGCTTCCTCAAAAAGATCTTACCTAAGGATATACAAATCCTATTCAAAGGCTTTTTATTGAAAGTACGTTCCTAGGATTTAGCATAATTCCTGATATACAGTAGGCAATCAATAAACCTTTACTAAAAAAATCAAAATAAGTGGGTCAAAATCTTGCTTGAACTTTACAAACAGATAAACTCTGCAAATAAGAACTACCCTAAGTTGCCAAGAAAATAAGTGGGAGGACCAGTAATAAAGTTCAGGTCAATAAACTTGTAGTTTCTACCAACCATTTTACAAAATGTTACAATGATCCAGGTCATTATCATTACCCTTACTCAGAGGTGAAACAACGGAGAGAGAGAAATGAAGCCATTATTAGGTCCAGACATCCAACAAGGCAGATTCAGCAGAGAATTGCAATGCTCAGCCTAGGATACATTTATTTTCGTCTTTTTAATTCTCATATTCCTTTTTCCCTCAGTGCTGCTGTTGAGTTCCTGATGAAAAGTTATCAGGCAGGAAATCTTCAGAAGAAAACTTGGTGCTGACTTGCAAGACCCATGGACTGTGTCTCCCACACTTCTAGGCAATTTTACACTTTTTTTCAGACAAACAACTACTGAGTATTTCAAGCAGCACAAATGAAAAGCAAGGTAGAACAGTTTTACTGCAGCGGACCCCAATGACAATGTACTCTCCAGTTCAATGAACTCTTTATAAAAGTTGTATTTTTTTTCTTCCAATACAGTATATTCCAATAAAGTGAAATCCAGTTGCAGGAACAAAATATTGTACATTAGATAGAATCATGACTTAGCAGATAATGACTTAAATATATATATATATCATTTTAAATCTCTCATCTTTAGCCTCTGCTTCATCCAGTGTCATTCACAAGTTTAGCAATATTTATGCAATATTTAATATTTAATAATCTTAATGCTTAAGATCATTCTGTTATAACTATGTTTCCTTATTTAGCACCCTTTTTGGTTTAGATAAATTGGGAAGATTTAAATTTTTTTTAATTTAACCATTAAAAACTGTTGAGATTTTCTGTAATTTCATTAAAAAAGATATAAATCTCTAAAATGTGAAATGTCATAATCTATTGAGCACTCACCTAAACCAGACTTTTTTAATCGTTTTAAGTGCTGACTTGTTTGTTTTCCAGTGGGAGATTTTTGTCCATGTTTCATTTCTTTATCTGAACTGTCTGCTTCACCATTTTTAGATTCGGATCCTAAAAAAGGAAATAGTTATTATGTCATCTTCCTCTTGCTGTCCTTGAAAAGAAAAATCTAAAATTGTTTTAGAAACTGTAGATACAATCTCCTTTTCTAAAAGTTAATTCACTACCTTTGGGCACAATCTGATTCCTCTACTGGATACAAAGAGAAAAGCCCAATAAATCAATCAATCAGAACAAAAAGCAAGAACAGATGGCCTAATAGTGGAGTCAAAAACACGTTCACTGATCTGATAGCTTTTCACTGATGTGATAGCTTTTAAAAGAAACACTCAGATCTTTTGTGAAAATACACGAATAAGCTTCAACAACAGTATATCATTTAGAGACAATGCAAGACAGAGACAGAAAGATGAAGGGAAAAAAGAGGCTTAAAGAGAGAAAGAGAGAGAGATCATACCTTTTATGTTGAAGAAGGAACAGAAAATGCAAACATCAGCCTATGATAAATAGAATAGTACATAGCTGATAAAGTGACAGAAGGTAAATTAGAAAAGGTCAGGGCTGCACTGAGGTGAGAAGAACGTTGCCAGAACACAAAAACTAATAAAGGATTCCTGATTTTGCAGCAGAGGACTGCAAAACAAATTCACACTCACAGAAGAACTGCTTCTGATGGCATTACACATCATCAGCATGTGGTCCACCGTTAAAGTTCAACATGCAAACAAAAGCCAAGCAACAACAAAAAAATCCACCTAGCAGTACCACACATTTTCTTACACCTATTGACATTAGAAAATGAAGTCCTTTGATGAGGAGTGAGCTGGTGCCTTTTTTAAAGAGAGAAATACCCCCCCTTTTTTTTAATCACTGAAAGAGTCAAAGGTATGAAAAAAATAAACAAAACCTCATGTGGAAATATTATTCAGTTGCAAAGAAAATTCATGACATCTCTCTCAGTGCGGAAGTTTCCTCTGGGAAGAAACTGGCCAAGCATACCATATTTTAGCTCTTTACCTGAAGGCGAATCCGACTGCTCATCAGACACCTTTAATGGTGTCAAAACAACGCGAGGAACAGTCTTGTTTACCATCATTGAAACTCCATTTCTTCTTTTCTGCTGCTGCCTCAAAGCCTACAAAACATGATAATAAAATATAACATAAGAATATAGCCAGAATGATGTCTCGTAATTGAATTAAATGACCCATTTGCCCATCATTAGATAGAACCTCTTAAAAGACTTAAATTTCACAGAGTTACTAATTTGTCAGGATTCTTAATAGCCACCTTCATGTCATTTTTCCTTCAAAAGCATAAAATCAGGCTTTGGGAAAGGGTATAAACCTGAGGCCATTTTTGGTATAATTCTGAAAATAAAGCAGCACTTAAAGGTCTGTTCTACCTTCGCAGTATGGCTTGAAAGCCCAAGGAATTTGAAACCATGACTCCCAAGTAAAATAAATGTAAAATAAATGTTTCGAGACCAGGATAAAAATATATGTGTCTGCACTTCTCTTGCAGGTGCGTCCTCTCCAGTGCACGGCTCAGTCAATCAAGTTAACACCGAGTGTCATCAGTATGTACAGCAGGTAAGGACTACAGTATTGATGCACTCACTCAGCCGTGGGGAGCGCTGCACAAAATCACTGAACATGGCAGGAATCATTTATTTCTGTGAAGGGAATCAGTCCTAATCTTGGAAACCTTGCAGCACTTGGCTTCTGTCTGCTTGACTTTGGGCATTAACCTTCAGAACACGAACATGACGGCGTTCTGGCAAATCCAGGAGAAAAAAAACTGATACAAGAATAAATCTCAACAAATGGGAGTGCTCTGTGTTTCATAAATGAATCAACCACGGTGATCGTAATGTAATAAAAGACATTTGAAAGTTTTGAAATACGGCTTATCTAGCTGATTACTTTACACTGAAAATTACCTGTAATAAAAAGGGTCTTAAGCACACAAACTGACAAGACATTAAATTCATTATTAGAGGAATGCTAAAACTCCTCAAAAGGTTAAAAGGCTGACCACAGACAGTCTTAAACCTTTTTATTCCTGGTTTCTGTGTAATTTCTACCAATTTTATAACATCTTAGTTACTTGATTAATGTTCTTTGACCAAGAGTTGTCACAATCTCCTGAAATACTGCATTGACTATATATCCCCTTGCTCTCAGGAATTATGCCATTCTATTTGCAAAGGGTATTAGCTGAATGTCCAAATTGTTGACCATAAGATTTAGCAAATTATTACAGAAGTGAAAAATTAAATACCAGTTAAATGAAAGAAGGCACATTCAGGTGAGATTCAAAATCACATGGGAAAGTGAATGGCTTGGGAAATCTATTACAAATAATTGTGTTGCTAATGATAACATACTCACAGGACATCCTCCCTTCAGTTCTTAGATTTATTGAGCTTTTATAAAGTCCCAGGCACTAGATCTCATCAAGATGGCAGAGTACGTAAGCACTGTGCTTATCTCCTCTCACGACCATATCAAAATTACAGCTAAACTACAGAACCACCATCATTGGGAATCCCCTAAAGTTTAGCTGAACCGAAGCCCTACAACTAAGGACATATAGAAGAAACCACTTCGAGACTGGTAGGAGGGGCGGAGATGTGGAACAGGCTGGTCACCTGTGTGTTGGGAGGAATATCTCAGCTGCAGAGGTCCCCCCTGGAGAAGTGAGAGCTCCCAGCTCCATATCAGGCTCCCCAGTCCAGGGTTCCAGTGACAGGGAGATAAATCTCCATAACTTCTGGCTGTGAAAACCAGTGGATATTTTGGCTTAATGAGATGGAGGCCTGCTGGTGTTCCAGGTGGTCCTCTTATGGGGCCTGGGCATGGACTTACTGATGAACTCACTTGCTCTGAGCTCCAGCACTGGGGCAGCTGACCAGGGACATACAGAGAGAAACTGGGTTGTCTGGCTTCAGAGTGAGGGTTGGAGGGGCAGCTTTCTTCCAGGCAGAAGAGCTGGCAGAGTCCATTGTTTCTTTGTTGAGCTGCCCCCCCTCCCAGTGTGCAGACACAGGTGGCCGCCATATCTGAGTCTCCATCGACTTGGCTAACACTGTTCATTCACTTGATTCCCAGAGACCCTATCCCACCCAACTTTTGTCCCTACCCAAGCTGCTTCCAGTGGCTTTTCTGTATAAATGGTTTGTCTTGGCTCATGTTGCAGACTTTCCTAAAATCTCTCAAAGGTTCACAAAACCGAAACAAGCAGCATCTGACTTCAGCATTGTTCCATACCTCTGGCTGAACAGTCCTAAGTCTAGCAATAGTTATAGCCAACCTTGGTTCATGACTTGGCCTCTCAAGATACCTCCAAACCCTGCATGAGAGGTGACCATCTGTGCATTGCTCTGTGGCTCATGCAAGGTAGTCCCAGGCAGGGCACAGGCTGTGGCTGAACTTGGCCTGCAGTGGGGCCCCTGCCCAGGAGGCCCCAGGGGTGGAACACCTGGTGCTAGCTTCGCACAGAACGAGAGCATCACCCGGTTACCTTCAGGGATGGCACACCCAAAGGGCACACTGGGCAGGCACCAGAGCCCTGCTAAAATGAATCCTACTCCATAGGGTCAACCCCAGCACAACAGACCCTCCACTGTAGTCAGGGTCAGTCCTCATAACCAATCAGCCCCATTGACATGCAAACAGCAACCAAGGCTCAACTACAACAGGAAAGTACACACAACCCAAACAAGAAACATACCTAGAGTACCCAGTTCAGCAGGAATACTGCACCACTGAGCCCCACAGCACACCTACTACATAAGACCACTTTATTAAGACTGGGAGACATAACAGCCCTACCTAAGACATACAAACAAGCACGGGAGGTATCCAAAATGGAGAGACAAAGAAATACATCTGAAATAAAAGAGCAGAACAAAGCTCAAAAAAAAAAGAATTAAACAAAATGGAGACAAAGCAATCTACCAGATGCAGAGTTCCAAACACTGGTAATAAGGATGCTCAATGATCTCAGGGAGAACTTCAACAAAGAGATAGGAAACATAAAATTGGAGGCAGAAAACATAAAAAAGAAGCAGTCAGAAATGAATAATATAATAATGGAAATGAAGGATACATTAGAGGGCAATTTACAATAGATTAGATGAAACAGAGGACTGAATCAGCGATTTAGAAAATAAGGTAGCAGAAAACACCCAAACGAAACAGCAAAAAGAAACCAAAAATTAAAGATAGCTTAAGTGGCTTCTGGGACAACATCAAGTATACCAACATTCACAGTATAGGGGTACCAGAAGGAGAAGAGAGAGGGCAAGAAATTGAAAACCCATTTGAAGAAATAATGATGAAAACATCCCTAAGCTGGCAAAGGAAATGGACATTCAAGCCCAGGAAACACAGAGAGTCCCAAACAAGATGAAGCCAAAGAGGCTCACACCAAGACACATCATAATTAACATGTCTAAAGTTAAAGACAAAGAAAGAGTCTTAAAACAGCAAGAGAAAAGCAGTTAGTTACCTACAAGAGACCTCCCATAAGACTGTCAGCTGATTTCTCAACAGAAACTTTGCAGGCCAGAGGGACTGGCAGAAATTATTCAAAGTGATGAAATGCAAGGGCCTACAACCAAGTTACTCCGCCCAGCAAAACTATCATTTAGAATTGAAGGACAGATAAAGTGCTTCTCAGACAAGAAAAAGCTCAAAGAGTTCATCACCACCAAACCAGAATTATTAATATAAGGAATCTTAGAGGGATTTCTTTTAGATGAGAAAAAACAGAAAAAAAATATGAATACTAAAATGGCAATAACTACATATCTATCAATTACTTTCAATATAAATGGATAAATGTTCCAATCAAAAGATACTGTGAATGAATGGATAAGAAAACACGACCCTTACATATGCTGCCTACAAGAGACTCACTTCAGATCAAAAACACACACAGAATGAAAGTAAAGAAATGGAAAAAGGTTTATTTCATGAAAATGGAAACAAACAAAATGCTATTATAGTAATACTTATAGTAGCCAAACGAGTTTAAAACAAGGCCTATAACAAGAGACAAAAAAGGACCCAGTAATCCCACTTCTGGGTATTTATCTGAAGAAACCCAAAACACTACTTTGAGGGGACATGTGCATCCATATGTTCACTGCAGCATTGTTGACAATGGATGAGATGCGGAGGCAGCCTGGGTGTCCGTCAAAGGATGAATGGATAAAGAGTAGGTGGTACATATACACAATGGAATATTACTCAGCCATGGAAGAGAATGGGTTCTTGCCATCTGCAGTGGCATGGATGGACCTGGAGGGTATTATGCTGAGTGAAGTATGTCAAGCAGAGTAAGACAGATGTAATTTGATTTTGCTTATATGGGATTCAAAAGAACAAAATAAACAAACAGACAACAGAAACAAACTCACAGATATAGAGAACATTTTGATAATTGCTAGATGGTAGAGGGGTGGAGAATGGGTGAAAAGGGGGAAGGAATTAAGAAATACAAATTGGTTGTAACGAAGTAGTCATGGGGATGTAGGGTTTAGCATAAGGGATACAGTCAATAATATTGTGATAACTATGTATGGTGTCGGATGGGTACTACATTTATTGGGGTGATAAATGAAAGTGGAGTTGAGGGCGGAGTGAAAAAAGTGAAGGGATTAAGAAGTACAAATTGGGCTACAAAATAGTTATGGGGGATGTAAAGTAAAGCATAGGGAATTTAGTCAATAATATGGTAAGAACCATGCATAGTGCCAGGTGGGAACTATATAAATGTCTAACCATTGTGCTGTACACCTGAAACTGATATAAAATAATACTGAATGTCAACTGTAATTGAAAAAATAATAAAAAGGAGAGGAGAAGTAAAGGGGAATAAGAGGTTCAAATTTCCAGGTATAAAACAAATAAGTCATGGGGTTGTAACATACAGCATGGAGAATATAGTCAATAATATTGTGATAGTGTGGTAAAGTGTCAGATAGTTGCTGAACTTATCATGGTGATCACACCTTTAGGCATATAAATGTTGAATAACTATTGTGTACACCTGAAACTAGTATCATAGTATCTGTTAGCTCTATTTTAACAAAAATATTTTTTTTAAAGTTTTAAAAATCCAACAGGACTTTGAAGAGAATTTAAAAAAAAAAAAAGGTAAAGTTCAGGCACAAGAGATACAAAAATAAATAAGATGTCATCCTCTGTCCTCCTCACCTTTAGCTTGCTGTCAAGAATATATTTAATGAAAGTGTGTGTGCTATAAAATATTTAAGACATTTGCTCTTTCTTTTAGCAAGGTGTGTACATAATTACATAAATCTCTCTATTCTTGTGTAAGAACACAAAGCCCTTCATAGACATTAACTTATCAAGTCAGTAATAAAACAGAATGAGGCAACACAGTGCCTTAAACTACAACTGAGTTCATCTTTGCCTACTAGAGAAGACCTCACAAAACAATAAAACCTATACAAAGTGACACGTTTTTAGGAGACTATATATCATACGTTTCAACTATTTCCTTTGGCAATCCAAATAGGAGCATTTAAAAAATATTCATTTTCTGTCAGGATGGGGAGGTGTGTTTTGGAAAATGTTGGTTAAAAAAAAAAAAAAGATGATGAAATAAAAGGCCTAGAAGCTGGAATCATAAAGTCAAAGATGGCACGCCTTTATATAGCATTTGTGGTAAATAATTCAAGTGATAAAAATTTCATTCTCAATTTTTAGAGCTGAGAAGAGTCGATGATAGAAAAATCAGTTGAATAAAAAAGAAACCAGGATAGAAATAACATCACAATAAGAAAAACCCATAGCTGTTTTGAAGTTTAAAGAGTCAAGGTTGAACCTAGGTAAGGATAAAGGAATGCTAACCAATACTGAGCCCATTTCAATTAATTTTTTTTCCTGACTATGTATTTCCTATTCAGAAATTTGAACAGTATTTCTTCATATATTTTTTAAAATACTGAAATGCAACACTGTGCGCCTGCAGGTGACCAATGCTAAATGCTCACCATAGAAGAAAAATGATTGTTTTAAGTGTATGAAAAATATACAATACATACTTTTTTGTTTTATCTCTGAAAAACAAGCATGAAATGTGACCCCAAACAGCTTTTGTAGGTACAAATAGGCAAAAAGTGGAAAGCCTGCTTACCACAATGCTAGCCCCAGGATGAAAGCAGCAGGCTGTCAGGGAAAATCTGGGGAGTACTGGAGTTCAGCTGTTAGACGGGGCACTTTGATTGTACTTACTGGATCCACAGTCATTTTAGGCTCCTTGAAGACTACAACTCACTTTCTAGAAAGTAGGGTTTACTTGACTCTGGACAATTAGGGCATCCCCTAAGCAGATCAGGATGCGAGTGGATGGGGAACAATGTTGATTCACTTGCGGTATTTGGGAGAGTTTGGACTGGCTCCCAACAAGAGAACTCTTGTATTTGTCATGCCCATGAGGCAGGTCGTATAGTGAACTCTGCCTTATCGTATTATACATACTAATATGTTTCGTATATTCCTGGTCTCTTGTAGGGCTCGCATCCTGCAAGTAAAGAAGCTAGCTATTTATGGGTTTTTGTTTTGTTTTTTTGTTTTTTTGTTTTTTATGTAATTATAGTTCTTCAACTACCTGCACACTCACCCCTCACACATATGCTGGTTGGCTTCTCCTCACAATTCCTTGAAAAACATGCAAGGTTTTTAGGACCACATCTGCTGGGGTAAGACAATGATGGAGGGGGAGGCGGAAGTGAGAGGGAACACACACACCCCAAAGAAAGGGGTGGTAGCAGCTCAAGAGAACCACCACAACTGGATTGTTTAGGATTTTTAGGTGACTTTTCCTGTCTTTAAACAATGTACCAGACAACACCAAAATGAATCTGAGCCAAATCTGAGCCTTCATCGTGAAGGCACCAATCTTTGATACTTACTAAACACCATTCTAAGTGCGCCTCACCTCCACAAATAAATGCGTCTGACCACTGCCCAGGAGAGGTACTAAAACCCCTCTCTTCTAATGTGCTGACCTGAAGAAGAAGGGGGTGCTACAAAGTTGTCTTAATGACTACGTGATGCAATGGTTAGGGCAAGGTTGTCGAGTCAGAGAAAGATTTAACGAGCCAGGTGATGCAGGGTAAATTATTTGGGTAAATGTCCCTTTAAAACAGAGCTGGTAAGGTTGGTAAGATGCTTTTAGTAGGAAATCCAGAGTGCTATTTGTTATACAGACGATTGGGGGATGCTCAGTGACCACTGGCCTTCTCGCAGGAAGTCCTCTGAAGCTGTGTCCAGCACCTCTTCTCACTACAGGGTACACTTGCATCCCTTTATCCTCTGCTCTGAGCTTTAGGTAAAATTCCAAGAGAACAAAAAAATTCTTCTTTTAGATGGTTACAAATATAATAGAAGTTAAATGCGATTTAACTTGCGATGATGTAAGTTTGGGTGTCCCACAGGCCGGAAAATATAAACCCATGTGACTGATTTAAGAAAACAGGACCAGGAAGCCACTTCGGTTGGTCATGGAAGGTTTGTTCTCTACAAGGGTACCATGAGAGGGGAAATATTTTTTGTTGTGATGACAACTTGGGGCAAGGGCAGCTTTTCCTATTCCACACCAAAGGTCTTAATTCATCCTGGTGGCCCTGTTGATTGAGCTGTAACATGGTTTTATTTTGACGTTGATCTTTCATAATAATTTTTACTATATTAGTCTAGATTCATTTTAGGGGAATGACATCAATGAAGCACCTCTAACTACTCAACCCTTAGCTCTTCATCGGAATGCTAATGGAATAGCTTATTGAGCAGCTTTAAATCCAGTAATTTCAAATCTAGAAAGAAGTAATATCAAAACCTAAATAAACAGGCAGATGGCAAGCATAAATGCAGTCTACTATGAAGGAATGTACCTCAAGCTGCCCACGCGTATAGTGTCCTCGTGTCCAAGTACCTACTCGACTTTCCAGGTACCATAAGCATGAAAGAAATTTACAGGCTTAAACTGGGAAATAAACTTAACTTTTTAAAGAAAACAAACATATCAGAGCTAAACCAGTCTAAACTAAAGATCACATCATACAATTACAATTCTGAGTCTAAGGGAAAAGAAAGAAATATAAAAATTCTGACTCAGCATGCTTTTCTTTAGAGATGTATCACAATATTCTCTTGTAGACAGAGACAAAAAACCTTCAGATAAACATTTTATTTTTTAAACAGTAAAGCTTGTCAGATAACTCTACACATATGAAATGGTTCTCATTTCCACCCTAATGAAAAATAAAATAAAATCTAAAATCAGAGGCTTTTGTGTTAGCTTGGAATTTGCAATAACCAAGTAATGCCTGCTTTATTTTAGTAGAAACACCACAATAATCTAACTTACGAATGCACTGAATGCAATAAGCTCTTCACTGAAAAATCTGAAAATATCACATGCTGTGAATGCTGAAATAATTACAACTACACACATATGAAACAGCTGGCTGTGTCAGGCTCCAACAACTTGCATTGTTGTTAGTACGCTAAATGCCAACACCCACATTCAGAAACCGCTATCGTGCAACATAACCTTCGGAATTTCACAGTATTGGTCAAACATATAAAGCTAAAGCAAAACACCAACAATACATCTGCTTTGTGATATGAAGAGGGAAAAGG
Organism: Hipposideros armiger; assembly: GCF_001890085.2. Taxonomy (NCBI): domain Eukaryota; kingdom Metazoa; phylum Chordata; class Mammalia; order Chiroptera; family Hipposideridae; genus Hipposideros; species Hipposideros armiger. Next base: position 1,431,792 of record NW_017731523.1, on the reverse strand, counting down.
ATGTGCAACTTTATGAATAAATTCTACCACCCTAAATAAATGAAGTAAAATAAACCTACAGAAACAACAGAAAAATGTTCTGTTCCCCACCATGTTACCCTCCCATAATAGGCCTCATCCTTCTTTAATCTTTCATTTGAATCAGCTGTTTCTAAACTGCCAAAATTTAATCTTTCTTAATTATCCTTCTTTAAAAAATCCAAACTCTAATCATTTCACACCTTTTAGGATCATTAAAACAAAAATAACAACGCAGAAAGATGACACACAACAAGGTAATCAGCAATCTGCTACTCTCCACAAGCTTCTAAAGACACTTATTCTGAATATCCTTATTCAGGAAAAAAAAAAAAACCTACTGAAACAAAAAATATATTATTCATGCAATTATACCCAACATATGATGTACACTAATGTTTTGATGATTAGAAAGCAGAAGGGACCCAAGTATTTAGGAACAATGAAAATAGTCTATGTGAACAGCCAAGGGGCATTAAATACACTGCAGTCAACAGTACTGCAGAATAAAAGAACCCACTCTCTGCAGCAACTTGCTTCAGGTGGGGGTGGGGATGGGGGCTCAGGTGGGAAATATGTCTGGCTTAGTGTGGAGGTTTGATTTAAATTATTACTTTTCACTATACTTATGCTTATGAAGCTACTGGCTTTTTGTTGTTTTCAAGTACTTCTTTTTAAGAACCACACTGACCAATGCACAAGCTGAACTACCAAAGACCTAATGACCCACAATATACTCCCAGGAAAAAGATAAGAGCTAATATATTTGAGTGCCTACTGTTAATATATGCTGATACTGAACATAATCAGCCTGTGTTTGGAAATAATATTCTTAATGACTATCCTGTTCTCCTTTCCTTATACTACGCAAATGCTCAAGAATGTAAATTTCTTTGGAAAATGTAAAAAATCAATCTATCCTATTACATACCCTATGCTGAAAGACAGTATTAGTTAAGAGGGCAGTATCTGAAACTATGCTTCTGGAATAAAATGTCATCCCCAAGATTTACTCCCTGGACAATCTTGGGCAAGTTATCTAACTTCTCTGGGCCTTAGTTTCCTCATTTGAAAGAGAGATACTAGTACATACTTCAAAGGATTTGTATGATTAAATGGCACAGTGCCTCTAAAATACATGGCATAATGTCTAGAGTTCAGGAGAGTGCATGTCAGCTAATATAATTATTATTAGGGTCATTCAGTTGGCCCTACGTTCATGAAATTATGATTTGTGCATGTAAAATACACACAAAACATACATTCACAAATACAGCGCACATATATATGGATACATATGGATATACACACTTACAAAGAATTCTACATGGCCATTCAACTATCCAAAAGAAAAGAAAGCTGCAGAGTTGCTGAGGCTACAATTTAAAATGCCTCATGTTCAGTCAATTTTTGAAATGCTATCTTCAGAAATTCAGCAATTACAGGGAATCTGAGTAAAATTCTGCAAGGACAGCTTTTCTTCTAAATGGGTTTGTAATATGAATTTGATTATTAATCAAACATTAGCATATCTGCTACGTAGCATGCCATCTTCTCCTGGTAACAAATTTGTTACTTGGTTATACAATAGGAAGTTTTAAGAAATTAATACATAGCTCTTTCAGGACATTAAGAAGTTTTCAGAACAGATTGTTAAAACAAAGCTTAGGTCCTCGGCAAGTAAGTGGCCCTTCCTATGAACACATGCTCTACAATAAAACAAAACAAAAAAACCACTAACTCAAAGTTGTGTAATGTTTTAGTCATTGGAAGAAATGTTTAAATGATATGAAACCAAAATGGAGAAAGTGACAAATAGTGAGACAGGACAATACAGAGATGCGAATATTTATTTTTACAGTCCCATATAAGTAGATTTTGTGGCATGCACATTTTCTAAATCACTGCTCTTCAGGAGTGTGAGCTTCATTTATGATCACATACATGTTTCTTAAATGCTATGACTACACATATGCAGTTTTGTATCTTTCGTTCTATCCTGATTAGTATTTTTTTACTTGCATCCTATTTGCCACCTGAATAAGCCTTTCCTAGGCTTCCCTACCATCATCCACTCTTTATGTCAGCCATTCAAAAGGGATCTTTACACTGCATTTAATTTTGTTCTTTGGTGTCTAAAACATTTCACAAGAGCAATGATATAAATGGCAAAGATTATTTGACCTATGTAGGATGAAACAACAGTTAGTTACTACTATAAATATAATCCCAATGAATGGAAATACTGTAATCTCAATAATTACCACAGAATAAACAGTAACATAATTCAGTACAAAGTATGTTAAGTTTCTTTCCTGAATTACCTTGTATGAAATAGAGGAGAAAAGTTGGAATATTCTAAGTCTAGGAGATTGGATGTGAACATCAAGAAGCTTTACAGATTGGTGGGACTTTTAAAGAAAAAATTTAACTTTATTTAAAAACATGGTTTCTCTTTGCTTGTTATAAATACTGTATCACTAGAATGATACTAGATTTGATAAGGTCAGCAAGGGGTGAGGTGGAGATTGTCATAGAAGCATCAAAATAAAAATGCAAGAGCAAAGCACTTACACAGGGGAAAACCATGAATAAAGGATTAAATATGTGAGCTTTCCATTTATGGACATTATTAGTGTTACTTACCATCATGCCCTGTCCCCGTCTAATCATATTATTGCTTCCTTTTCTTCCCTGCACAATTCAGCATTTGCCAGGGTGGCAGCAGTAACTACCCTTTATTGAGTGATTATTACCACATGCTTTCAATGTATCACCTCACATAATTCTCAGATCATTCCCATGGGAAAGGTACAATTATTTTCCACATTCTCTAGAAAAGGAATTTGAGATTCATGGAAGAAAAGTGGCTTGCCCAGAGTCACACAGTGAATAACAAGGATTGAAACCAGGGTACGTCATAACCTAGCGTCCAGTCTTACGACCACTGCCTCCCACCACTATCCCCAGACAAGGACACACAGGTCAAGACTGCTTATGTAATATCAGGAGGATACTGCAAAGTCAACCTCACTTCAGCAACACACACACTCACTAATGAGTATTCTAGATATAAGCAAGCCACAATTACTATTTTTCTTATTTGTAACTTAACACATATCAGTAATGAGGAAGAAATTACCTGTTTATTTTCACATTAACTATCAGATAAATATGAGACCACAGAGACACTATTTTTAAACCATGCAATACATTCATAACTCAGTATGTTTACTATAAATCACAAACACAAAAATCTTAATACTAGTTTCCAACCATATTTTCCCTCTTCTATTTTACATCAAAGTTCTCAGACAAGCTTCTCCTAGTTTTCAGAAAAGATTAAAATCACTGTACTGAGTATTATGGAAGTAGTTGAATTCAGGACATTTCTATTGCCTTCTGATTGCTGTGGTTTTTTGTTTGTTTGTTTGTTTTTTAGCTGAGTAATCCTGCCACCTGTTGGCAGCTCAGTGGCAGCTAAGCTCAGGCCGGGAATCGAACTGGTGACCTTGTTGCTCAGAGCTCGCACTCTTGAGCGAGTGCTTAACCAACTAAGCCACTTGGCTGGCCCTGATTGCTGTGTTTTTATTTATTTTACTTTCTCTGCATAACACTCACTACCTTAAGTAGGTAGAACCAAAGGACAAGGAACCAATACCAGCTGTCTTACCTGTTTAAGAGCCTTTTTGGTGTGTTGCTGAAAGGAAGACACTAGCTTGCTTTGCACTGCTGTGTTAGTAAGGCTCGAGTCTCGAGTGGAAGATGCTTCATCAGTTACCTGCTTCGCACAAACTAGAAACAGAGAGAGATAATGATATTACTAATTTGAATTCCTTTTTTTAATATCCACTGTAATTAACTTGAAGCTTTTTCTTCAGGTGAAAATGGATACCTAAAATAAAGCAAAATAGCATGGTATAAGGAAGAGTTACCTAGACTGGAATGCAGGGATCATTTAATAACTGTGCGGCTACAGTTACATTTAGCCTCCCTAAGTCTCCATTTCCTTACCCACTAATTGATGCTAATTTCTATGTCATAGGGTTATTGTAGCAATATAAAAAGGAGCATAATATCTGTCTCAAGAGTTGGGAGTCAGTAGCTATTTTCCAAATCTGAATAAGGAGATTGGGCAATGCATAGTATTCTGAAGAAACAATCTAAATTAATGAAGTTGTTTTAAATCTATCAACCTCAGAGGTATTATGAGTCTTCTATTTTTTAAATTACATTTATTGGGATGACAATGGGTAGTAAAATTACACAGGTTTCAAGTGTACAATTCTATAATACATCATCTATATATCACACTGTGTGCTCACTACCCAGAGTCAGTTCTCCTTCCATCACCATATATTTGACCCCGTTTACCCTCTTCTACCACCCTTCCCTCCCCTCTCACCCTCTGGTAACCACTAAACTGTTGCCTGTGTCTATTGAGTTTTTGTTTCTTTATTTGTTTGTCCCTCATGAAGACATACAAACAGCCAACAGATACATGAAAAAATGTTCAACTCACTAGCTATTAGGGAAATGCAAATCAAAACCACAGTGAGCTATATCACCTCATACCTGTTAGAATGGCTATCATCAACAAGACAAATAATAAGTGTTGGAGAGGCTGTGGAGAAAAATGAACCCTTATACACTGTTGGTGGCAATGCAGATTGGTGCAGCCACTAAGGAAGGCAGTGTAGAGGTTCCTCAAAAAATTAAGAATAGAATTACCATATGACCCAGCAATTTCTCTCCTATCTACCCAAAAAATATGAACACATTTATCCATAAAGATATATTACTCTGATGTTCATTGCAGCATTATTTACAGAGGCCAAGACATGGAAGCAACCAAAGTGCCCTTCGATAGATGATTGGATAAAGAAGATATGGTATATATACACAATGGAATACTGCTCTGCCATAAGAAAAGATGAAATAGTGCCATTTGCAACAACATGGATGGATCTTGAGATTATTTTGCTAAGCGAAATAGGTCAGACAGAAAAAGTCAAGAACCATATGACTTCACTCATATGTGGGATATAAAACTAAAAGCAACAAATGATTCTTCTATTTAACAGCCCTGCTTCTGTAGAATCAATGCCCTGTTGGGGAATGTTCATTCTCTCCTATGGGCCAAGTCACACAGCATGGAAAAAGAAAAAAATGAAATTTGAAATGCTGTGTGTCAGTCAATTTAAGATAATTCTTTTCAAGAAAATCGAGCCCTCTGAGATTATAGCATAATCTGGTCATGTGTACTAGAGGCAAGCTTTCCTATTGCCTTGTCTACAGAAGACATTTGCTTAGAAAAGACACCGCTTTTCAGAAAAACCAGACTTGTTGACATGGATAACCAAAGCGCTCACATTCCCCTCCTGCTCTGTGAAGCCTGAGGTAGAACTAGAACACTTCTTTCAGCCCTCTTCACATATTCCACCTGCGAGACTAGCTCTAACCCTGGGGTGGCTTGGCAAAGCGCAGATGTGGGCCCTTTTCTGTCCCACTAGAAGGAGGTATTTGGAAAATCAAAGTGAGGAAGCACTATTAGAGGCAGAATGGAGGCATATACCAAAGGCAGGAGGCAAACGGAAATCAGATGGAAGAAAGTATCTTCAGAAAATATTATAAAAGCTCCAAATATGACTTTTTAAGGGCACTATGGTTAATACTAATCCAAGAAAATTTTCTAAGGAACAGTAACTGGGGAGAATTCTGACCTGAGTTTTTTTTTAAGGTGGAATAAAAATGATTCTAGCCCCAAATGGAAGTATATGGATGTGCATAGTGTTGAGAACACTTAAGCTGCTCTCTAGATAGAGTCAAGCACATACTGCTGAGAAATGAAAATGTGGTTCGTGAAAGAGAATGTTTGGAAAAAAAGAGTTAATCAAGTTTTGTTTTAATACGGCAAGTAATCAGCAAGCCAAAAATGAACAAGTTTTGGCAGATGAAATAATTGTTAGTTATTAATGCCCGGCACTTTACATATGTGATCTCATTTCATCCTCACAGCTTCCTTGCAAGATGGAGAGTTATCTCCATATTGGAGAGAGAAAACTGGAGTTCAGAAAGACTCAATAACTTGCCCATAGTCACACAGCCAATGAAACACCAGAGCTGGGATCCAAAGCTAGGCCCATAATTTTCCACTTAAAATATTTGGCCTCAAAGCCAAGAACTGATGTAGAAAATTCAGCGTCTAAAGAAGTCTAATTTACTTGCATCATGTTGGCAGTACTGAAACAGGAAGTTAATAAGGGCACAAGGAACAAGTCATTTAGCCCCTGACATGAAAAACATTGAGAACTGTGAATGAGAGTGATTGACTGGCTCAAGAAACGCTATGATTGAAATATTATAGCAAAAGGATTTGCCCATGGATATAACGAGAGAAGTCCTTGAATTAAAAGATCAGGTGATTTTTTTTCTATTTGATACAATATGGCATTTTTCCCTTAAAACAGTCTAAATGTTCTAGTTAAGAAACATTTTTATAACACGACTTGCATAAACCATGGCTCCCAGGTGTCTCTCCTCGAAGTGATGACTAAAGTAATTTGTAACACTTTGCCAAAGCTTACTTATCAAAAAATATTAGAAATAATCATCAGTTTATAAAGATTAATTTGTTTTTGTATTGATTCCATGGATGGCCTTTTCAATGTTCTGAAGCCCCTATGAAGTGTGACAAATTGCGGGGAGAGGGTGTGAGAGGAAAGTGGCAGACAGGATATATGACCCCAATTGAACGGACCTAAACGGATGTGATGTAAGCCCAGCCAGAAGTCAAGTGTGCAGTAGCAAATATGTTTCATTACTTTCACATTCTTAGAGTAGTATTTCCACCTGGAAAAATGGAAACTTACAGGTTAAAAAGAATAACCAAATACAGTACATGGATTTTAGGAAATTTATGGAAAATATAAGAATGCTGCTGCCTTCTGGACATCTCAACTTATCAATTTTCTTAGGTGTTTCAAAGGTAAACTTGAATGCAGCAGGATAAAAAAAAAAACAAGTGCTGAATCAGTGTATATGTAATTAAAGGCTCATGTCACTTATATTTTCTAACTGCCACAATAAGCAGTATATAATCCGCGGTCCTTCCTGTGGACGATAGATATCTATCTTACAACTTGCTCTATTTTTTTTCTGACTTAGGAAACCATAGGCTGTTGTGATACCTATATTTTGGTATCAGCATATATACTGTGCAGCTTGGTTTAAATTCACAATTGCACTGTGTTAACAGTGTTACACATATATTACACACAGTGTTTCCAAAAGAAAGATTTTGTTCAATTTAGAGCCCCAAACTTCAGATGCAGGGCAGAACAATAAAATCGAAACAGTGTCAAAAAATACTAGGAAGGTTTTCTCTCAAGATGATTCATTTTCCTTTAACTCAACTCTATTTTGCTTTATCTTACATTCCATCCTAGACCCAAGTGAAGCATTATGAGAATTCCTTTCCTACATAGGCATTTTCCTCCCTGATCCCTCTTTCTGGAATTTGGTCCTGTTTCTCTGGGTCAAATCATTTTCCCCTGGTTATTTCTGATAACATAATTATAGATTCTTAAAGACAGTGAATGTAATAAAAAATAATAATAAAATCTATAAGTGAGTGTGTGTTCCTTTGGGATAAAACCACTTATTTTTAAGGAAAAGGAATCAAGAAAGAAAAAATAGGTGGGGCACAATGTAATGAATGCATAGACTCCAAACAGTGTGTCTACATGTGTGTGTTTGTGTGCGTGTTTGTGTATGTGCATATGTGTAAGTGCAAGTGTGTGCATATACGTGTACATGTGTATATGTGTGTATGTGCATGTCATATGCATGTGTGTCAATACAGACAACATAACATGGGCATATATTAGGCATTATTCACTCTTTTGCATGTATCTGATGATGGTGGCTCAATCTAAAAACACTAAGTAGTTGGATTGTATTGGTTCATGAAGATTCATATTCTGACAAAACACATGGCTTCTACTTTGACTTATTTTTGTAGCTTTCTTAATAACAGATGTGATAAATAAATAATACAAGGCTTATTTTAAACAGTTGCCTGAATATTTATCTAAGGGACCAAGTTGGCCTCTGAAACACAAGCCAAAGAAAATTAATGTTAAAAAAGGACGAGGGGAAATCCCCTGTATGTGAAACTACAACAGGAGCCAGGAAACTGAAGAATTAGGACAGATGTTTTATCCAATAAATATCAAACACTGACATGCAGCTTAGCAAGTGATATCTTCTTGGCACTCAGAACAGAATGGGGGTAATGGCACTGGCACCATCACAAAATGAATGCCAGGTTTGTATACCTTGAAGCCCCACAAGACTGCCTACCCTTTCGTAGGTGGACAAATTAAAGATCAGAAAAAACTTTTTTGAAGTTATAGAAATACTACTGCTGTCTACATTTGGTTTGCCTGCCCAAACTAGGCAAGCCAGAAAAAACAGTTAGATGCTAATCTGCTTTTAATTAGACAGTAAATGGGATTCTCAGTAACTGCTGCTCATCTACCAGTATTCCTGCTCACACTCAGATTCCCAAACCCCTCCTGCAAAATACTCTGTTTAGAAGGTGTGGGAGCAAAGTGAGATGGAGGACTATAGGTAATCATAAGACAGGCTTGAAGGCTAGAGAAACTGGTGACTAAGTTCCAGCAAGGCTGGATTTCAGCCTATTTTCTCAGTCTCCAAATTGCCCCTCTCTCCCCACTTTTTCAGTCGCCATTCAACCTGAAAATGTGACTGAACTGGAAAACATGGTTTACAGCTTGTATTTTAAAAATTGAGTGCTACAGAAGGTACGAGAAATATTCCTACCAATCTAATTACTAATGCACTGACAGGTGTGCAAGTGGCCTTTGACCTTGAACCTGAGGCACAAAGAAGGGAGTAATGAGAATGCCATCTCCACCGTCTGTTTCCAGTCCCACACCTTGGTTGCCTCCTGAACTCCCACCCTCTCTGATCCAGCCAATCGAGACCCTGTGCTATTTCCTGAACACATATACTTGCTATATTTGTTGCAATTGCTCTCATTGTCCCTTTTCCAAGTACCTCTTCCATCTCTCTGCCTAGCAAACTCATCATTTTAAAACTAAATTTATTGGGGATAACATTGCTTAATAACATTATATAAATTTCAGGTGTATAACTTTACAATACAACATCTGTACACTCTATTGTGTGCTCAACACCCCAAAGTCTAGACTCCTTCTGTCACCTTGTATTTAACCCCCCTTTCCCTCTGTGTCCTCCTCACACACACACCCTCCCCCTCTGGTAACCACCATTCTGTTGCCTGTATCTTTTTGTTTGTTTTGTTTGTTTGTTGCTTTTTGTTTTATATTCCACATGAGTGAAATCATATGGCTCTTGTCCTTTTCCATCGGACTTATTTCACTTAGCAAAATGCTCTCAAGGTCCGCCCATGTTGTTGCAAATGGCAGTGTTTCATCTCTTCATGGCTGACTAATATTCCATTGTATGCATGTACCACTGCAGCGTTATTTATAATAGGCAAGACAGGGAGACAATCCAAGTGTTGTCCTGTGACAGATGACTGGACAAACTCATCATAACAGATCAAACTCAAACAGTGTTCCCCGGAGCTTTCCTGACTATCCCAGTCTCTGAGGTAGACTTACTCCTCCCCACCCATGTTTCCTTGGAACTTACAAATTCACAACAGTCCCAGCAATACCAGTGCTTGTGTCTGCCTCACCACCCACAGGCTCAGCAACTCAGGGACTTACGTATGTGCGAAGCGAGGCACAGAGGTTGATTTATAAATGATTACCGTATTTGCCAGCGTATAAGACGACTGGGCGTATAAGACGACCCCCTAACATTTCCACTCAAAATACAGAGTTTGTTATATACTCGCCGTATAAGACTACCCCCTCTTCTGCACACCTTCTACACACCAAATAAAAGGTAAAACAATATCAGATTTTTGCGAGTGTGGTAAAATCGCATAACAGCAAAATCGCATAACAGCCGAGCATACACCCAGCAGCGCTGCTGATGCCTGAACGGTATGTGGAATGAAGTGGGCGGGCATCGGGAGGCCACTATGGCACGGGGCAAGCACTATGGGCAGTCTATCTGAAGTGTACCTGGCGTATAAGACGACCCCCCACTTGGAGGCATATTTTTCAGGGCCAAAAAATCGTCTTATACGCCGGCAAATACGGTATTAAAATTGTCAAATTTGATTTTCATTAAATTTATTTAAAGTATTTTTAAAGTTAACTTTCAATTACTGTTTTGAATAAGAATTCAAGGAAGAGATCAGCAAAGCACACTGTTTCATTATGGAAAAGCATATCTAAAAGGTGAATTTTTTAAAAATCTGAAAACAGAAGTTTATTCTTTTAAATGTTTAAATTATTCTAAAGCCAATTAGGGAAAATTTGGAAACCGAACCACAAAACATCCTATGCAAGTCAGTGGGAAGTTGCAGGACCTGCCACTAAATGTAGGTTATTTCCTTCTGCTGTCTTTACTCATTGCCTTATTTTAAAAGCGTCATTGGAGGTTTTGCATAATGAAATAAAAATAAATGTAATTTAAAAGTCAAAATTAGACATTGCAATGTTTACTTGAAATGGCAGGAGCTATGCGGGCACAGGCTACAAAATGGACCAGGATTTGGCATAATATAGTTGCTGCAACAAAGACATTCATTGCTATATGTCTCACTAATCAACACAATAAGCAATAAGCTATCTGAGGTAATTGGTGTTCAAAGGCCTAATCAAGGCAGAGAGACAGGCATCCCTTTGATCAATATCATTTCTATTAGTCTCCCTTCCAACTACTTCCTTTCAATGTTCTGAACACTCAAACTAGATGCCCTCAAATCAAAGTGGTTATCTGTAGTAATGATCTTGACATATACTACAGGCTTAATACAGTTTTTACAAATAAAAAATTTAAATCAAAGGCCACACAGTATATCAGGCACTGTGTGGTATAATGTTAGGATTCAATCACATTTTTAAAAGAGGGCTGGGTCTTAGAAGTAGCTCTTTTTTTTTCTTATTAACCATTCATTCAGTTGCAAAATTTTTATTGAGCACTTTCATGCCAAGCCCTGTATAAAGTGCATGGAGAAAAACAATGAATCAGACCCAAGACCTGACTTTGAGACCATATTTTTAAAAATATTTTTTTCAAAGAACAGTGGCAAAGAATTATTACTTCTACCTGAGAAAAACCAAGTCTACGAATATCTAGTGGTGATCACTATAATTTGTTTTGAAAGATCAATAAGCAGATAATTCAAAAGTATTCTAGATGGCAAATTAAAAAAAAAGCTCATGTTTGGATTGTAATATGTTTTATATATCATACTTGCATTTTAAATTGTGTATATCAGATATTCTGGATATACACAGCAACAAAACACATGCCAAAAACCCATACAGGCAAACCTATTTGACCTTCACTAAATCTTTCCTGGATTCCATTTCTTTCAAAGAAAAAATATTTCCTTAATCCATTTTTGATCCAGACTAAAGAGAACTGCTCTCCTCTCTCAAAGCATTACAAGATAGATAGATATAGGTGTCTTGATTTAAACAAGTTCCCTTGTTGCATTAAAAGAAAATATTCAAAGGGTATGAGATGGCAAGAGAGGTCAGCAATTAAAAAGAGTAATAATAGCAATAAAATAATGAAAACAGCAATTTTCCCCTAAGAAACTTTCAAGGGAGAAAGCATCTGATCATTGATACTTGATAATATTTAGAACAATATAATTTATGAATAAAATATACCTAATATAACTGAAATTTTTACTGTATTTTATAGCCTGCTTCATTAGCTAAAGCTAATGAATAATGCACTCCACTTAAAACCAGAGCAATTTAGTTATACTAATATATCTGGATATCCATACAAAATATCCCTTTAAACTCAGATAAGAAAAGAGAACCTCAAAAACCAGAAATAAAAATACTTAATGGTAAAAACATATCCTACAGGTACCAGCCTTTTAGCTACCTAACCCTCTCCTCCACAGAAGCCACACAGATTCCTGTCTCAGAATTATGGACAGTAATAATACAATAAGCTGCTTATGTGGGGAACAACATTAGAAACTATTTCTTTTACAATGCACAACACTTGCGATGTTCTATAGTGCATATCAGGTTCCTGAAACATTTACACAGAAATACAGTGATCCACCTACAAAATAAACAGAAAAAAGCTGGGAAGAAGAATATCATTCAAAGGTTGGTAGACAGACGTCAACGGTAAGTGCTTCACTCATGGGCATTACTACTAATTACTTTATACTTCAACATAGAAAAGATAACACCAGTGTACAATAAAGGAGAGTTAGATAAGGTATTCAGGTAGCTAACTGTTTGAAAAATGACTATCCACTGTCACTTTAGAGAAAAAAGAGAGAATGGCTTATTTGGTATCAATTTAAAAAGTACTTTGTTTTTAAAGAGCATGGGTGCTTTGTTACTATATATCAATCACAAACTATATACATCAAACAGAAATTTGGCTAGTTAAAATGAGTGATTGTGGGAATACCTTTAATTTTTATTTTATTTGAGAGGGAGTTTGTTTTTATTATGAGATCATAGTCTTTCCAATCTTTATCTCCATATTATGAAATATTTCTGTCATAGCATAGAAAATGAGGGGGAAAGTACACGTAAATGGGCTAATTTATCTATACTTAAAAATAAAACTTTACTTTCCTTCATGACTCTGAGCTGTTAAAATTGACCAAAATCCATTTTATACAAGAACAAGGTTCACAGTTCAAGGGGAAACATGTAGGAAAAAGAAGTCCCTGATGGGGAGGCGCGGGGGAACCATGTCTATAAGTCATGTTTGAAAGAGCTGCGCTAAGTCATTCGGAGAAGATGAAGGGGGTGGGATCTGCATGATGCCCAGATGTTCTCTATCATCAGGAAGGGAAAAGAAAACTAAAAGCACAAAAGAGTTCAGCACAAGGAAAAAGTTCTTGACTGTAAGGTTAACAAAATCACAGAAAGACAAATATAAAGGGACTGTGAGATTCCTGTCCCTCTGGACATTTACTGTTAGAATAATGTCTAATTGAATCAACTGGTTTAAGTACAATGCTGGCAGGAGAGAGGACGTAGGCCTACATGAACTTGTGAAGTCCTCATACTTCTCGTGAACTATGAAAGCTGCGGGCTAGGATGAAAGAAGGGAGAATGAGAAAGAGTGGGCAGAGGAAATTTTATATCCTGCCAACAGCCCTTTCTGACTGGGGACAGTATTCTCTTCCCCCTGTATTTTCTTTCATGTGTAACTAAAATAACATCATTTTCACAGACTGAAGTTTCTCTAGGCCACCAATGTAGAACAGGTGTCTCTGTGAGCTAACAGAGCTGTTAATGAAAATGCAGATGTTGGAGAAACGACATATTAGTTTAACCTAAGAAAACCAGGGGGCCTGGTACAGTGACTGAAAGGAGTACCCTCCCTCATCTACAAGACTCTTAAGAATGGCTGTCAGGTGGAACTTGATCATGAACACAGGAAGGCACCCAGGCCGTCCTTTGTAAAATCACACTGGAGCAGTCCCAGACGGGCTACTGAAAAACCTCCAGCATGAGACCAAAAACGCCACGAGGAATGAGACACCACGCAGGTTGGCAACATCTTTAAAAGTTACTCAAAACACTCCCTTCACAACTGCACAGTCCCCTCATTTTCCTTCCCCCTACCCTTGTATAAAATGGCCACTGATAAATGGCCAGTGGTACGCCCTGAGGGTGCCGAGCCCTTCATTAGAACACATCTCACTTCCTCCAGGAAGCTTCTCATCTGTATGTAATTGATGTCTCAACAGAGAGCCTATCCACACACTTCAGGCCATCTTAAAGCACTTTTCACTTTTGAAAAAAGACCCCTCAAAGGGTGGCCTCAGAGCCAATGAAAACAAAGAGTGAGCTGAATAACGTTTCATTAAGTTAACACAACTCTGCCAAGAATCATACAATCAGAAACCCACTTATAAAACTGGCCATGAAGAATAATGAAAAAGGACCATATAAAATTCTTCAACTGTTGGAATCATTATTTACTCTGGGATCTAAGGACTAAAACATAGGATATATGTTCTCTATAATTTTTCCCCCCTAAATAGAGACTTAAAATACTAATTCCCCCACTAGATTGCTGCTCCCTCCCTGAAAGCCATTAGGGTTAATGACAAGCAGAACCTTTTTTGATCTCTGGATGAAAATTGTACATTCTCCAATTTCCTCATTTTACAAAAATCAAATATGACGGTTGCTTTTGATTTTAAACATGAAATGTACTAGGACCACAAAGAGGAGCTCATTTTCTTATTAATAATAATTTATAAGTAGAAGGTGAAGAAGCTGAAGACTATTTACTGATGGTATCATTTTGTATAAAATATGTATGGGTCTGCAGCCAGCAATACACTGTAAGTCAACTTAATATGTGTGAGCAAACTTGTGATATACCAATGTATTATGTTCAGAAAACAACTCAGACACAAACAGACCCATAAATCTCTGACTAAAATAGCCCATAAAATTCAGAGTATTTTCTTTGGCTGACATAGATCTATACTTACATTGGCATAAATGGTCATGGGTTGTCAACAAAGATATATCAAGTGATTCACCTAAATCACTCTTCGATCTCTAGAGCTAAGCTTGTAAAATTTGAAGAGTTTACTTTCTCGAGTCTATAAGTCTAATTCTTATTAACTTGAGAAGCTGTTTAGGAGTCAGAGACACACAACACATAACTATAGTTTTGTGTCTTGTAAATTCTATAATCAATAATATACCACTTTTCCCACATTGTAAAAATTTTCAACAAAACTATAAAACAAAATGTCTTGGCAAAACAACTCCCATTGAAAGAGAATCTGTGTTGCTGGCCAGTTGACTGCGAGAAGAGGACTCAAGCACGACTGTAATATTATTATCTTAACTCCACCTAAGGACTCAAGTGTTACTGACTGAAATCAAGCTGCTAAGATTTCTTGCTTGTCAGTTTTTATAAAGTGCTTTACTTTCAAATACTTCTCTGCATATCCCCTTTAATGGTGCCGCAAATGTCAACTAATTTTTGTTAATCTGAAATAACTTGATGGTACCAGAGGGCTTATTCTTTGGATTGCCACAAGGGTATCTTACCAATTGATAGTTATTAGTATTCAGCTCAATACCTATCTTTCATTCCAAAGGAGGAATGAAAGGAATGAAAGAGCAGGGGAATAAAGATAAAAAAACAGATGGTGGCACCGCCCTCTTCTCCTCCTCCTCTTGCCCTGCCCTTTCTCCACACATTCCCACACATGCCCTGCCTTCTTCCTCTGATTATATTTTCAAAGTATATTTGTACAGCTGTAAGAAGTGTGGAAATTATATCCATTCTAACTTCTGGTTCAAATATATATTAGAAACAGAGTAAGCAAGGACATCACCTAAACCGGTTTGGCTTCATGGAAATTATTATCAATTTGTAAGGAATCATGTGGTATCCCTTTTCTTCGTTTGGATAAGCCAAGGGTTCCTTTTTGTTAAATTCTCAAGTTTATAATCAGAACAGCTTTGGACAACTGTTGGAAAGTCGAATTACATCAATGACTCCTGGCTACTAGTGTTTCCTGTGGTTCGGGCAGAGTGTCACAGGGGCTGGAGCCTGAGTTTTGGTGTCACACACATTTACCTAGGGTTGTCACTTGGATGAGACATTTAACCTCTCTAAGTTTGTTTCCTCACTGGTAAAACACAAACAACAGAGCCTAGGAGTGACTACCTCACAGGAATGCTGTAGGATTTAAACAACATACATGGAAAGAGCTTACAGAGGCTGGGCATTATAAACCCTCAATCTGTTCTCAATGTCTAGGTTTGAAAATGTATCCTAAGGCTGGGTTAATGGGCTACACATATAAGTATATGGTATTTACATGGATAGGAAATATACTTGTCCTACAAGAAGCAATTGTGGTTTGCAATTAGATACAAAAGTGGACAAACCAAGGAATACTCAAAGAAATAAGCTACTTGCTATTCTTTCAGTGACTCCCCAAAGCAATTTCCTTAATGCAATTTCAAAGGAGAGGCCAGAAAAATCTAGTTTTAGTTACATTAGCTGGAGCTGTGTGGGGATGTGTGATTTTGTGAACTACCTATTCACATTTCCAATTAGGGGAAGTTTGCTTCTATCTGCTTTGGTTTAATTATTGGCTAGGTGCTCTCACCCTCTCTCCCTCACCCCTTCCCAGACACTAAAACCTCTCCCACTGCTTCCTCTGAAATTCAGGATTAGTCCTTAGCAAAATCTCCTATAACCTCCATCTTTTTCCTGAACACTATCTCATCTTGATCTACAAAACCTGGTTCTCTCTTATGAACACCTCTTCCCCTAAAACCCTCTGTAGTAGCCCTTTTCTTTTTCACACATCTTGTCCCGCTGGGGCTGGAAATGGGCTAGGTGACATCTATTCTCCCTCTCTGGAGATGCCTCCAGCATAGTATCTCATGTCATCAGATGACAATATTAACTACTCTTCCTTCCTGTATTTATCTACCAGCTCCTGGGGTGCACCCCTCATTTTATGAAGATTTTAGCTCTTAAATGCATACCCTTTCAATGTTAGTTCTATAAAAATTTGTGTTTCAATATCCACATAGGTGATTCTCTAATACTTTATGTCAGGACCATCAGCCCTTAACATCTTTGTGCAAATAAGAAAAGGCAGCGTTTCCTCCCAGTGGGCCCTGTTCCATCCCATGACACTAAGCTGGGCAAATGGAGGGCTGCTGAATTTCAGCCACTGATGATGGCCCCCTGAGCCAGGCCACTCTGAAGAGTGCACACACTGCCCAACCATTTGTGACAGTCTTAAACCTAGCTGCCTTTCTTCCTCTCATTTTAGATATACACTCCATAATATTACCCTAAACTCAATTTCATGTATTCCGCTCTCACATCACCTATCTTTCTAAGTTATTGTCTCTAGAACACCAAATCAAACAATCCTTCCATCCCACGGGGACCTCCTCTTTCACCTCACAGTCATATCTTCACCTACCTCCACATCCAGCTTGAATTCCATAGAGACTGATCTCAACTACTCTATTTCATGCGCCCTCAACTCCTCTGTCCCTGTGTCATTTCATCATTCACACCTGGAAAAATCCCAAGTCTGCTCAAATCTGGCTCTCTACTCTGCACTTACACCATGGTCATGAACATGACTGGAGAAAAATGTACAAGTATTCTGACTAGTCTCATATTCAATTCAGGATTAGCAACTTGAAGCATGTGCTTAATGCTGTCAGACTCTACCCATTTTATATCTTCTCCTTAAAGCTACAAAACCACCTCCTCTAACCTCTCCCTCAGCTGATGAAATTGTTTATTTCACTGAGAAAAAAAATGAAGCAATAAGAAACAAACTTCCATGAGCCCCCCCGTATATACTCATCTACCTTCATACTATTAAATAAGGTCAATCTCTTCACCTGTTTAAAAGATCCCATTCCCTCTCATCTAATTAATCACATGGCAACGGGACACCCTCCTCATGAAATTCTCCTCCTCTGCTGGATTTTCCCGACAGTATACAATTATTTTAGTATTTATCTCTCTTACTTAAAAACAACAACAAGAACAACTTTCTCTTGGTTCCATTTTCTCTTCTATCCAATCCCCATGTCACTCCTTCCCTTTAACTAAAAAATCCTTGAAAGAATTGTCTATGCTTGGTTTCCAATTTCCGTTCTCCCATTCTCTTAAACCTACTCTATTTAGGCTATGGTCTCACCATTCGACAAAAATTGTCCTTGTCAAGTTCATTAATAATTTCACAAAGCTAAATCCAATAGTTATTTCTAGTCTTCATTATAATTGACATATCAAAAGCATTTGACACATTTGAGTCACTTCCTTCCCAGAAACACTTTCTTCACTTGGTTCCCAGAACAGACAACATGTTCTCCTGTCTATTTATCCTCAGTCTCATTTGCTCTTTCCAATTTCTTAAAACTCAACTGCCTGTGAGCTCAGTCTTTGGGCCTCTTCTCCTTTCTATTCACCTTCAGTTCCTTGGTGATCTCATCCAGTTTCTTGTCTCGAAACATCACCATAAACTGACCACTTTCAAATGCATACCTCCAGCAAGGCCAGCCCCATGAATTTAAGGCAGGTTAAGTCCAGTTATATAACATATACACCTGGATGCTGAAAATGAATCTCATACTTAATAGGTCCAAAACTAAGCTCCTGATCGACAGCCCCCTGCCCCAAAACTGATTCTCTTGCAGATTTGCCATCTAAGTTAAAGACAATGCTATCCTCCTCTTTGCTCACGCTCCGACTTTGGAGTCATCATCTGGTCTTCTTTAGTTGCTTCTAATTTCAGCAACTTTTGTTGTGTCGACCTTCACATACATCCAGACTCCAATCACTTATCATCACATCCACTGCCACGTGTTTTATTCAAACCACCATCACACCTCTTATCTACATTATGGCAATAACTCTAATAAGTCTGCCTGCTTTTGTCCTTATTCTCCTATATGTCTATGTCTACATCTACATCTACGTCTACGTCTGTATCTATAGCTATATATTTTGTACTTAGTGATCCTGCTAAAATTTAAGTGAGATCACTGTCTCTTTAGCTCAAAACCCAAAAGTGGTTTAACATCTCACTCAAAACAAAGCCAACATCAAAGCACTGTACAATCTGGCCCTATAACTTCTGACTTCAATATCTTACCATTTTCTCCCCTTGCTCACTCTGGCCTCCAACCACACTGGCCTCTTGATGTTTCTGGAACATTCCAGGCACTCTCCTGCCTTAAGGCCTTTGTAATTGCTCCTTCTTCTACCCAAAACCATCTCCTATTACATACTTGCTCCTTCATTCCCCTTGGGTCTTTTCTCAAATGTACCTCTCTCTCCCACTCTTATTTCCTTATTTAAATTATTTTGTCCCATATGATTTGTCAGCACTGAATAAGCTATAAATTGTACCTATTAATTTGATTATTTTTTGTCTCTCTACCAACATAAGATCCATAAGAGGTCTCTTTCTGCTCTTCTTTTTCACTGCTGTGGCTACAATGTTGAGGACAGTACTTGGCACACAGTAGAGGCTCAGTGTATACTCAGAGAGAGAGAGAGAGAGAGCATGCAAGTGCATATGCTAGCAGACAGTACAGCTAGAGCAGCGGTTCTCAACCTTCCTAATACCGCGACCCCTTAATACAGTTCATGTTGTGGTGACCCCCAACCATAAAATTATTTTCGTTGCTACTCTATAACTGTAATTTTGCTACTGTTATGAATCGTAATGTAAATATCTTTTTGTTTTCCGATGTTCTTAGGCGACCCCTATGAAAGGGTCGTTCGACCCCCAAAGGGGTCGCGACTCACAGGTTGAGAACCGCTGAGCTAGAGGGATGACCCAGTAAGACTCCCCTTCATCCTACTGAAGGACAAGAATTTGCCCCATTCACCAGCCCTTCCAGAAAGCCAGAAATTGCCATGCATCTCGGCCTCGTTCTCTCTTCACCCACAAGGACCAGCCAAAGTTCACAGTAGAATCACAATGATGAGGGGCTGAGTTGAGTTTTCAAAAGGTATTGGAATAGGGACATCAAATTCAATGAAAGTTGGTTAGAAAAGAAGTCTACAAGGCTTACTTCTGCCATTTTACTAGGACAAGAATCTTTGTTTCCGACATTCAGGCACAAACTCCCTCCTGCAGGTCAGTTAGGCACTGAAGCAGGATCGGTCTCGGGGGGACTATCGGAAAGCACACCAACCTAAAAGGCAGGAGTGTCCAGTCATTATTCAAAGGGACTCCTATGGCCATTAATAAAATGAATGGCTTTGGGCTGTTAGTGAAATACGATGTTTCTGCAAGTGTCCTTTAAGGTTTGTTTCTTTAAAGATAATTTACTGATTTCTATGGGTCCACTGACAGAGACTTTAATGAGACAGTCTTCCTCCCAAATCGTGATCTGGGTCCACTTTTGGGACCAGTGGGTAGGGAGGAAAAAAAAGTAAAGCAGCTTTTGTGGAAAAAAAAATTGCCCAAGCTGCGGTACAGAAATTACTTACACCAACAGAATCATAATGCAAATATCTAGAGAAAGATAAAAATGAATTAACATGGACAGAATTCAGAGGTGGAAAATGTCCCCTTGGAATTCATGGAGGGTTTTCAAAAGTGATTCACAAGAATGTAATTTATTTGGCCCTTGTTTTCACTGTAAGGAATGTTAACACTAAGCTTAATTTACTATGGACAAACCTAAGAACAAAGCTATTATAAAACTACTGTGATCACAGAAACTGTCAGCACAATCAGACATAAAACATTAGCATTTTCAGGCCTCACATAAGAATAAAACCACTAGATACTCCCAGTAACCTTCTCACCTCGCAGGAGAAATATACTGATAACACTCAAGAACATACCCAGGGAAATCCATACTGTTAAAAAACAAAATAGAAAAAGCAAAGAACTGTATACTTTCTATAGGTGCTAATCTTATGAATCAAAATTGTTTAATGATAAATCTAAGTAGGTGGTAAAAACTTAAAAGAAAATTGCATCTATAAGTAGAGAATTCAATAAATGAATTATTGAAATTCTGTATCATTTTTAAGAAAATAGCATTCATATTTGAAACCCATCACACTTACCTCCATTTCCTTCCCCACTGCCATTGGCCTCTGCCATTTCTGTGCCATCCAATTCAGACTCACAGTCTAAATCCAACGTCCCATCAGTTGGGCATGACGACTCCTCTTTCTATATTTTTTTTAAAAATGATGTTTATGGAGATGTATTAGCAACTGAAAACATTCAAAGTATTTTCAGAGTCCTAAAGTACTATCACAATTCTACTCTTATCACAGTAATTTGATTTACTTTTTAAATATAAAATCACTCCTTGGAAAAAAAAAACAACTGGGAAAAATACATTGCCATAGCTGATTTTTTGGATGACCTTTTAAAATCTATACAAAAACAAACTTGCCTTTTGACATATGTTGTTTTCATTTTATTTTTCAATTCTACATTTGTCCTTATGTTAGGAAATGGCTTAACAACTCAAAATTTTATCAGTAAACACCCAAATAGCTACAAAAAGCCAATGAACGAAATATAAGTCCTTTTGATTAATCTGTGTGATTTTCAGAAACACACACAGTGATAAGAGCCTGATGCTCAGTAGTTGAGAAAGAACCTTTGCTTCTTTGCCAGGTATAACTTGTAGCATTAAAACAATCAATCAATCAAACAAATAACAAAACACTTCTCAAGGGAAACTGATGACCTTTAAAAGTAATCCCTCATTTATGAAAGCAGTGACTTCTTTTTAATTTATAAGAAATAATACACTGATTTTAGTTGTTCCAAGCTAAACAACCATTTGTAGAGCATCAGTTTCTATCCTCTGGAATTTTGCATCTTAGATGGCATTTCCTATTCTAGATGGGAATGGGAATTGCACTAAAATAATTAAGTCAGTTATCTGAAGCTTTTAATTTTATTTCTCTATTCTTCTCATAGGATAAATATGCATTGTTAGTAAAACTTCCTTAAGATCACTGTTTTAAAGCTGAATAACATTAAAATCAGCAACTTTTCAAGGAGAATGGATAAATCTCTTATTTTTATGAAAGACAGAAAGGCATACAGGTGTGAAGCTGTCTATCAACCAGTGTTCATTAAGTCAAATAATTTGTGGCAACTGTGATCATGTTAAGCTCTTGGCTGATGAGCCGTGGCACTCCTCCATGTAAATTTTTAAGAATCAAGAATTTTAAGAAAGCCACAACTATTTTCCATTACCATATGTTTGAGTGAAACCGCAGATATGTTTTCTTTCCTTAAAGAAAAATGTCATTGTTTATCCTTAATATGAAATCATTTTTAAGACATCTGAAAACATTTAAAAGGCATAGGGCCCGTTCTACCCTTCACTCAATTCTAGCTTTGTTTACCTTCACGTGTCAGAAAAAAAAATGCATGATACATAGTAATAACAGACATAATATGCACAACAATCCAACTTACTTTGAGAGCATAGAGGCCTGACTTTCCAGGGATTTTGAAGAATGTTCCATCCCCTATTCGAGTGTTAGTGTGAAGCATTGCATTCAGACAGGCTAACGGAGAAGTTCCACTAGAAAATAAAAGTGTGCAAAAATGAAGCAGTCTGAGATGCAGTTTCTGTGGCAAAACTGTTCTCTCAGTCTCTTAAAAAAAAAAAAAAAGACCCTCTTGCATACCTTTTAAAAATATCCTCCCAACCCTGAAAACATCTACATTACAATAACAGGCCAGTGTAGAGTCGCCAAAGTTAATCAGATGCATCTGTATTATAGGCTTCAGGCAAAAAGTCTCCTGAATTGAAATTATGCTTTTATTCATAAAGCCAACCAACACTATATTTCAAAGAAACCAAAGCCAAAACGTTTATGTGGTGTTATTTTACAAATAATACCATGAAGCCTCAGTATTTAAATATTACAGACAACTTGATGGTTGCACTTGAATGATCAAATAAACCAAGTTCAAGGACAGCTCCATCCTATAGGTTGAAAAGCAACAAAAGAATAATAAGAAACCAGGGAAAAACTGATTTGAAATTATAAGCATTTAAGTTACTCATGGGATTACATTTCTCACAAGGCCAAATAAAAATTTATATCTGTGTTTATATCTCTGATACAGCTTCAACAATGACATCGTTTTCTCAGATTTGTCAAATAAAGAAATATGTGTTTGGGAATTCTGCCCAGCTAATAATTATGTTCTGCACCAAAAAGCAAGCAACTGAATTATGAAATCAACAGATTCTTTCAAAAGAAATCAAACAGCATTAAGCTAGTGATTAAAAATTTCAAAGCACATATGTACAAACATTATTGAAATGTACTCATACACATAGAAAGATGTTTATGAAATGTATGACACGTATGTATTTCCTGAGGTAGACTTTAGAGCTTTTTTTGTGTGGTTTTTTTTTTTTGCAAACTGCTATATTTATAAACTAGAATTTAGATCTAGAATTATCACTTTCATTTACTTATGTTGCCACATACATTGTACTTCCTAATATGCTGAAAGATCAATATTTGGTTGAGCCAATATTGATTAGAATCCCTATTCCACCCCATTCGCCTCTTAGGGGCTCTACATATTTAATCCAAAATATTCTGAGACAAGAGGACCTTTAAGGTATTAAGATTTTTAAGTTTGAATTTCTGTAATAGAAATATAATTTTATATACTAAATTCAGAGTTTTCTAAAAACCAAGATTATCAAATCTCTGACTTTATATGAAAACTCACCAGGAAAATGAAACAGTCAAATTTGCTGCGTTGCCACAAAACACTTAATAGCAAGTCAGCATATATACACATCATAGTCATAAAGGTTTATAAGTATTATAATCATAAGAGCACTCTTTATTATTTTAGAAAGCAACTCTCTATGCCAACATGTCAATATGATTACACTGGGTTTGACAGGAAGCAAGAGACCTAATATAAATTTGGTCACAGAACAATGCAGTTATAACACTAACGTACACATGGTTATAATGCTGTGTGTTTATGTAATATATTTCCTCATGAAACTGCTACAAGCTTACGGCCTCATTTCATTATTTTTCCTCACAAAAGATTTTTTGCTCATATGTAAAGTAGGCCAGGCATACCTTATAAAGTAAAATATATTCATCTCCCCAGAAATATCTGTCCATGAATAAATTCCAGATAAATAATGCTGCACATGGTATACTGAACACTGCAAAATATATATTTTTTATCATTCTTTTCTTCAGGCAAAAGTACAGACAACTTGAAGCTGGGAATTATTATGCCAGATTTGTCGAGTTTTAATTTAGTGAAACTGTCAGAAACACAGACGTTCTGTAGGGACTTGGCAAGATGATGTTAACACTACAAGTAAAGTAGAATCCAATATATAAAAATGAAACAATATAGACTTTAAAATATATAACTTAATGAAACTGTTCACCTAACATCAAAGGTCACATATATTCTTCCTGCTTTTTATTACTAAGGTCCTAATACGCACAATTCCAAGAACTCAGAATAATACAGATTTAATACAGCTAAGAAATACTGAACAAATATAATTTAACATCACTGTAATTTACATTTTCTTCTAAGGTACAGTAAATGAAAGACAATTGAAGGTAAATTGACTAATAAATGGAAGTTTAATGCTATATTTGCTGTAAACACAACTGATAAGCACTTAGTTTCAGATAAATAAGCTTTGTTGAGTATGAATATATCATTTAATTATACTGTTTATTAAATCAATAAACTCAAGGTTCACTGTAGAAATATTTTAAAATATGTAATTCACAGTCACATGACACTATATCTCCAAAAGTCTTGATCACTACTGTAATTTTCCAAAATCTTTCTCAAAACAAACATGAAATTTGTTTTATTTTAAAACTATACACTTATATTTTAGAAGAATGACAAAATATTCTGCAATCAAATGCAGGTTTACAACTCAAATCACTGGGTTATTAGTAACTTAGTCCTACGCATATCACTTGCAATTCCGTACAGAAAAAAATTAGGGATATGGTCCGTTTTATTTAAAAACAATAAAAGATCAGCATCAAAAGAGTTACGTGCTTATTACAAGGTAACTGTTTCATAGAATGCAGAATATACATAGAAAAATCTATTTTAAAAGTCTTTCAGAACTTATTACTGCTATTCTCAATAATTCCATAAAATCTAGAAAATTTGGACTGTTCCTGAAGAAATTAATGTCTTAATTAACTGCTACAGAACAGAAATCAATAAAAATATTATTGATATTCTTTTATTATTTTTATTGTCAGAAAAAAACAGAACTAGCAAGCATACCTTGGCCTACTTTAAGATATAGATATATATTTTATATATATATTATACATATGTATATATATATAATTATACATATAATATATATGTAAAAAGTAAATGTATACATATATATCTCACAATGATTTAATGTGGGTATTAAAGAAGATAAGGCAAATATGTGTTAAAAGTATGTATTCTTGGACAGCATGAACACTTTCTATGTAAAATTTCTTATTTTTAATTATTTTTTAATTCACACTTAATGTAAGGTTAATCAACTCAGCTACAATTTAAAAGTTAAAATTCTGTAATAGACTCTGTACATGTGTATATGTATACATGTAATCATAAAACATCAACAATTTAACAAAAAAAAATCTCTGCGATTTCAAAAATTACTTACTTTCTACAAAAGATGAATTGGACGAATCATGACATCCCGATTTATAAAGAAAAACAAAGAAAAAAAAGAGATAGAAAAAGGAAGTTAGTTTTCCAACTTAAAATGCAATTCCGCATCTTACCATTATTTCAATAATAGGACAACGTATAAGAAACATACCAAACTCCTAGATTTGGCTGCCAGTGGGGAGGAGGAAAACTGAGGGACTAGGGTAAAAGGCAGCTTCTACTCGCCTTCCTAACACTTATAATGTTTTCATTTTGTCCACGATGCACATGTATTTCCATGTTAGGAATATAATTAGAAATAAATAAACAGGACAATATTTGTCCACAATTATTTTATTTTTATTCCCTATCATCGGGTCCTTTCCTATACACCTGCCAGGGTGGATATACAGCTTATTCTACTTGTTTGTTTTTACTGGAATGTTATGGAACCCTTCTGATTTGTTTTCATTTCCCACAACCCCTGAAGCAGAACAGGGCTGGAATTTGGAGGCAGGGGAGCAGGCATAATTTAAACTGTCTAGACATCAAAGAACCCCCAGAGATACTTTGCAGAGCCCCGATGCTGTGTGAAATACAGAAAAACCTTTGCTTTATCACATCGAATTGATGACAGAACACATAAAATTTTACTAATCATGCGCATTTCATGAAGGGAATGGATGGCCTATCTGTTAGTAATTTAAAAAATCAGGAAGATACCTGGTGAATTGCAATTGGAACTATATTTTTAGACACGACAAAGAAAATATCATAATTATGATCTTCCTTCCCTTTAAATATAGAATAATAATGCTTTACAAGATAATATTTAAGTAACCCAAATCTTAAGCTACTTTATTTTATTAGATATCTCAATAAAAATGTCAGCTGAAAGCTATTTCCTGAAAACGTTTTTAAATCTCATTTTTCAAATATGGGAACGTTAAAAAAAAAAAACCCTGAACTTAAGTCTAAAATTTCAACAAATCCAAAACAGTTATTAATATTATTAGACATTTATTATGCTAAGTGCTACTAATATAAAATAGAAACAATTATGTATTCACTCTCCTTTCAAAAACATTAATATCTCCTTTCAATATTTCCAGTGTTGATAGCTTAGAGAAAATATCTTAATTATAAAGGATATATTTTAAGAGGAAATTATGTTGGTCCCAGGAGTGCAGGTAATATTTTATTTAGTTTTTTATAAAGATGTGTTCATTATGTATGAGTAGAATTAAATTCTTTACTTAGGATTTGTGCATTTAACCCTATGCTACACACATGCAAAAAACAATGTTAAAAAATGAATAATGTATCCTTGGATTTATCTATTTATTTACATATATATATAGGCATGTCATTACTAATTACTAGTGGAGAAGATTAAACTATTTCTACCAATGAGTATAATGACTCCTAAACAGATATAGGCACTGTGATTTGCACGTCAGTTGATAAATCAATAGATGATTAAAAACTACCCTAGAAAGTCAAGGCCAAACTAACTTCTTACTCTTGAGAGACATTACTACTAGTCTGGAACTGACTGAAAACAGAAACTTGAAAGCTAGAGTCCTTTACATACGTTACCTGAATAATCCTAGCATATCAAATGTTAGCCAAAAAATGACCTACAGCAACCATGAAACTTGATTTTGATCACAAGAACAATGTTCCAAACTTCAGAGTCCCCCTAAAAAGATCACTAATGAAAGTTTCTAATGAGCACTGACACATGAGAAATAACAAAGATTAGAATTTAAAAACATAAAAGTAGATAGGAACAACCAATTAACTCAAGAGATGGGTCATACTTAAAAGGAAGACATTTGCATATTTCTATGTGGAGAATATTGACATGATTTTCAATATTCAACATGTCTCTAAGGTAAAATTAGAAATGTAGTCCTAGTACTTTTTATGAGGTGGGGATATTGAGGTAAGAAATAATTACCAAGTTACATATGTTGTACAATTTAATTCTTAAAGAATCAGTTTCAGACTCCAAACCTAAACATGTGTCTCTGATTGGCTTGAATAATACAAAAATATTCTTCTTGCATATAAACAGACTTTTGAACTTAGACTTTTTATCCACTTTATAGGCACTACCAAGCTACCACTAGATTGGAGTGTTTCATACAGCCATATTGACTAACTTGACCTTTTGTTGGAGAAGACAAGAACTCCAAAACATTAATACAAGGACAAAAATTTACTTAGTTTTATTTTAGAATAGGGTCTATAAGGAAATTAGGAAATAGTCCTATGGAAGTATAAACTAAAGCATATGATCTAAATTACAACTTTTAATGACCTCCAACTGAAATATGAGGTAAGGTAGTTATCTTTGATTGTAGACATTGAGTAAAGAACACATCACACGTATAGCTGGGTATTGGCAATTGTTTCTCTACAGCTATGCACAACATGTGGCATGCCATAGTAACACTGCTGGACTGAGAAAGGCAATAGAGTGTAGTGACTAAGACTGTGGCTTCTGGAGCCAGTCAGCCTGAGTTCAACTAAGGCTCAGCCATTTACTAGCTGTGTGATTTTGGGCTTAACCTCTCTGTGTCTTAGTTTCCCTAAATATAAAACGTGGCTAATAAAAAAAATCACTATTTCATTAGCGATTATGCTGAGATTTAAAGAGCTAAAACATGTAAAATGCTTAGACCTATGTCTGGCATATTTTAAGTGTTCAAAAATTGTGAGCTATAATTATTATTATGGATAGTATTACTAGTCAAAGTAATCAATAACTAGAGGTACAAAGGACGGCAAGTGGAAAGAAATATTTCTTGGCTTGTTTAAAGAGTTGCTTCAGAGGGGCTGGCCGAGTGGCTCAGTTGGTTAAGAGCTCGCTCAAGAGTTTGAGCTCTGAGCAACAGGGGTTCGAGTCCAGCCCGAGCTGGGCAGCCGCTGAGCTGCCAACAGGTAGCAGGATGGCTCAGCTCAAAACAAAACAAAACAAAGAATTGGTTCAGGTGAGATTTGGATCTAATTTCACTTTCATTTTATCAGTAAAAAGTAAAGACATATCCCATAGCCCTTCATATGTGAATAAAATTGAAAATAAGTGCTTCAGTAAAGGTAGAGGGAAAAAGATGAAAATAATAAATATTTATTATTATAGTTACCACTTATTCAGCATCTCTAATGTGATTGGGCTTTCACAACTATTATCTATATTCCTTACAGCCACCATAAAATGTAAGCATGATTGTCAGTTTTGCAGATGTAACAGAGGCTGAGAGGTTAAGAATCTTATGGCAGTCAAATAAGTAATACAGCTGAAATTCAAATTCTTCTCTGACTCCCAAAGCCAATGCTCTTTCCACTATCCCACATTCTCTCTCCACAGAGTTGCCTTCTCCACTTAACCGTGAATACTAAAAAAGAATATTTAGCACTCGAAGGGAACACACAAAGAAAAGCCAGACGCTGGCAAATGGTTCAGGTGGTTGGCTCCATCTTCACTCCATGCTGCCTATAGCAACAACTCCCCCCTCGGGTAAATTTCAAATATTATAAAGAAAGAACTAGGCTGCAGAAGATGTCATTGTTGGTAACCTTCTTCAGGTAATGCTACCTATGAAAACTAAGAAAGAACGAACTCTGAGAGAATAACGTAGAGAATTCAGATCCACGATTGAGATGCCTCCATGTAGAAGTGGAGCATTAAAAAAATAATAATAATAACACAATCTATTAATTGAATAGTCATTTATTGAGCAAATTATATATGTCAAGCTCGTCCTGAAATAAATGTGCACTCTGACAGTGCTTTGCACATAACAGAAATGCCAGGCTGAGCTGAGCGGAACTCTCTGAATACATACAAAATAAGAGATTCAGGAGAAAGGAGCCTTGAGGCATGTGGCACAACAAGAGGAAATCATTTGGAATTTAAATGTTATCCTTAGTTTATTCTAAGGAGATCGCTGAGACGGGATCATGTGCACATCTCTTATGTCACCAACTCCAGTGCAGAGGCAGCCAACCCGTGGCCCTCTGTAGCTCTTTAGGACTTTGTACTCCTTTCTCATGACTGCAATCTCAAAGAGAATTTTTTAAATTGAGCCAAAAACATATCTTCCAAAGTAAAATAGTGAATTTCATATATTAAAGAAAAGAACAGACACTGTGATTATATTTGGTGTGATAAATTAGCTTCACATGAAAAAGTGAATCTCTATGTTCTACCGGTAGCTGCTCACACCCGCCCATCTTGTTAGCAATGGCTAACACAGCAGCACTTCTAATGTATTCCACCGGATATTCGTCCCAAGTGATGCTCCAAAAAATTGTCAAACGAGTTTCTGAATAGCAGCATGCTGCACTCCCCTCTTACAAACTCACCACATACGTTAACAGTATATACTAAAGTCTCTGAAAAATCCTACTTAACTCAAAACTGCTTAACTTAGTGTTTCTAAAACATATATAATAAAAAAATATAAGCCCCACTGTAATATCTGACAGCATTCCCTATTTAGTATGCCAAGAAACATACTTGGGGAAGTGCTGTATTATATTTATGATTTGAATCATTAGGAAAAAGTACCTAGCACTTATACTCCCAGGAATGTTTAATTTTTATCAGCCAGATGCTTTAAAATATTTTAAGAATATATAAAATATATGTTGCTCTGGGTAAAAATAATGCAGTGTGGTGATTACTTTTTGCAGTGTAAATTTATAAAATTGAAAAAAAACGTATTCAGGATGCTTAAATAGCATTGAAACACTTACAACAGTATTCACATATAATTGAAAACACTGTATATTTGCAATATTATATTACCCAACATAAAAATCATCTTCCTCGTCTATCCCAGAGGAGCGCTATCTCCTGATTTTCTAGTTATCTCACTCAGTGATGGGTATTATCCTCCTCATCACCTAGGATGGAAACATTTCTCGGACTATTCAAATTATTGTCTCCACAAAGTTCATCTTTAAATTTACAGTCTTAACTCCCTCAAGTCCTAATTCAAACAACATTTACATCACAAGGGGACAGTTGTATTGTTCCCTAACCCTGCCCTCAATATCTCCCTGCTCTAATTCAGCCTACCCATTGGTGCTACAGCAATTTTCCTTTTTAAAACAAACAAACAAAAACAAAACAAAAAGACACACACACACACACACACACACACACGCACAAACTACCCAACTCCTCAGGCCATGTCATACACTGGATTTTAAAGACTGTATTTATTTATTTATTTATTTATTTATTTATTTATTTATTTTATTTATTTTTTTAAAATCAGTGGTTTTCATAGCCTATCAAACAAAGGAAGCCCGGACTTGTCAGGTGACATTAGGATCCTGTACAGTACTCTTGGCACCTAATCTTCATCTTCTCCAGCTCTCAGATTACACTCCCGCACTCTCAGAATACTCCCCTAGAATCTGGCCCAGTACATCGTGGGCCTCCATGGCTTCCTATCTCTCTGTTTGGCTCATACGAAACCCTCGATGATGAACTGCATGCCAGCCCTTACCACTCAGAATAAAAATTTTAACTACCACCTCTATGGTGACACCTTTTGTAATATTCCTCAACTACAATCTCAACAGCATGCATGTCTCTCATGCTTTCTTTTCATCAAAATTGTTTACACTTCTAAATTTCCTGCCCTTACCACTTCCAAAGTTTGGGAACTCCATAGACCCATATTATCTTTGTATCACCTGACAAGCAATCCCAATGTCCTCAAAAGGTGTTTGTGGAGATGAATTTAATCACTGCTATAAAAGTTGGTATGACCATGGATTTGTGGACAGAGAGGCCCTGCAGTGAATATCCTCTATATTCTACTGGCACTCCTGACTACAATAATCATGTGTATCACACACTCTACGTGCCACAGAGGCTACTGGCCATCTGATGTTTGCATGCCCTGCGTTCCACCTCTTACAGACAGTCCCTTCCTCGGTAATGTGACTCCAGTTTAGCCATCAATGAAATGGTCTTGATTTCCCCATCAGGAAGGCTAACCAGATTAAGTGATCTGGTCAGATGGTGGGAGTCTGAGTGTCTTTTGGGGAACTGGTAGAGAAATAAAGGGAAAGGGCATACATTATTTTCAGTAGAAACATAAGCTGTAAAGATACAAAAAAAAAAAAAAAGAGCTGGTTCTACCTCCACGAGGAAAGAACACCTGCTGAGAATAAAACTAACCAGAAGAAAGCAGAGTGAAATGTAGACAGAAAAGAGTGGGTAAAAAGCTATCACTCACACTCCTGCATTATTATCTAATCATGTGGAAGATCACCCTATTGGATGTCCAAGTTAAATAAACCAACAAATCGCCTGTTTATTTTATTTTCCACACTTGTCTAAGTGATTTATAAAAGCTGACCTCATTTTTCTAGGCCTTAATTTTTTTACCTGTAAAATGAGTTTAAAACAGGTTTAAAGTGAGTTTAAAATGAGTTTAAAGCCCTACAAAGGCCCTCCTGGTTAATGTTTTAATGGCTTTGACTATTGGCTTAGCGTTCATTCCAGCCACGCTGCCTGCCTTCACCTCCTTTCCTCTTCAACGCCCTCTGTTCTCCTCTCTTCCTTGCCTTCACCTCCTAAAAACTTCTAATTACCTCTGCAGTACATAATGATCATGTCTGAACCTCTGCAGCATTACAGCCTGTCCTGTGACTGTAGCATTTAGTTCAGTGCCCTCTGTCACCACATTGCTCAATGGCAGCCAGCTCCTTAGGACGCCAATGTCATTAGGGTTTTTCGTGTTCCCCTCATAGAGCTCTGCCAGACGTGAAGGCTCAGAAAACATTCAGGGGCTGTTAATGAGCTAACGTTTAATGATTTACAGAGTGGTACAAAATTTGAAGCTTGGCAATGCCAAATATTAGTTGAGGATGTCCAGAAATAAAACTATGAAATACTCTAGTGAGAATATAAATTGACACAACCAATTTGGAAAGACATCTGGCAATATCTAGTAAAAAAAACAAAAACAAAAAAGGTATATATGCTCTGTAGATCAGCAATTCCACATATTGGTATAGACCCTGGAAAAACTCACATTCGGAGACATTATTTGTTTTAGGAAAGAAAAAATTGTCGATAAACTAAATGTTCACCAATAGCTATAGCTATAGCTATATATATATA
>NW_017731523.1:1343095-1399166 GCF_001890085.2 Hipposideros armiger | reverse complement strand
TTCTGAACTATAATAGCATACAGCAAATCTATGACACTGATTGCCTGAGAAGAGAAGGAAATCAAAGGAACTTCAGCTTTTTCTGCTAGACTTTAGTTAAAAGAAATTGAAGCAACTATGAACACATGTCCACAGCTATTAATTCCAGCTGGTAGTTATTGGTCTATGGTATTTTACTGTACTTCAAAAAATTTTCAAAACATAAAAAATTGTTGATGATTTTGTTCTTTTCCCCACAATTTGGCTTCTCACTAATCTATCAGATTCTTCCCATGTTTCAAGTTATGTTAATGTTTAAACATTTTATGCAAGCAAATAAATACATGGAAATTATATGTAAAGTATAAAGGCACATCATTACACAGAGTTAAAATAAGTCCCTCTCAACTTCCCCCAACCATACCCCACTGTTTCAGAAGTGATGACTATTAAAGATTTATCATATTTTCTTTCAGAGCTTTTCTTATTTGCATTCATATATATGCATATATTCAACTCTATGGTTCACTATTTTAATTTATTTTCAACACAAATGAGAACACTTTTTACACATTGGTAGGTACATGATTTTTTACTTAATAACATGACTGGGAGTTTTTCCCATAGAATATGTTTTGCTCTTAATAGTCTATAGAATACTGAAGGTTCTTAATATTCATATAATGCTCTTAATATCCTATAGAGTAAATATGTTATACCATAATTTTTAAATTATTAAGTAACACTTATTGTTTAGCTCTTAGTTTGCTTCTAATTTTACCCATTAAAATAGTGCTACACAGAGAATCTGGTTTTCTCTTTATATATGTGCTGCAGATTGAATGTCTATGTTCCCCCAAAATTCATATGTTGAATCTTAATCCCCAGTGTGATGGCATTACAAGGTGGGGGCCCTTGGGAGATGATTAGGTCATGAGACTGGAGCCCTCCTGAATGGGATTGGTGTCCTTATAAAAAAGAACCCAGAAAGCTCTCTCCTCCCTTCCCATGTAAGGACTCAACATGAAGTTGAACATCTATGAACCAGAAAATGTGCCTTCACCAGACTCCATATCTGTGGGCACCTTGATTTTGGACTTTGTAGCTTCCAGAACAGTAAGAAGCACATTTCTGTTGTTGATAAGCCACCCAGTCTATAGTATTCTATTATAGCAGCCAGAACAAAAACTAAGACAATACGTATAACTATTTCTCTAGGACAAGATTCCAAAAGTAGAATTTTCAGATTAAAAGAATGCTTTTCAAATAGTGACAGTTATTTCCAAATTCCTTCCCTTGAGAGTAACTATTTTCCCCACTCTAGTCAACGATGGACAGTATCAATCTTGAAACTGTTGCTAATCTAATAAAAATGGAGGTGAAGAGGTCATTCCAGGTAGAGGGAGCAGCATGAAGAAGGCACAAGTGGGCAGACTTGAAACGTGGTGTGCGGAAACATGATTATTTGGTATTTCCAGAGCAGTGAGTGGGAGGGACAATAGGGCTGAGATCGTATTCCAGAGGGAAGGTATGCAGCATGTCGTGTGCATGATTTTGATACCACAGATGAAATTCCCTGGCAAGGGGCTTAGACATCATGCAGGGCAGGGCCATAGAAGATTTAAGGAGGGAAATGCCCTTGTCCCTCAGTAGCATAAGGAAAGATCTGGAATGAGACACACCTAGAAGACAGGTCAATGAGAAGCCTGCAGTATTGGGCTGCAGGGAAGACAACAAGAACCTCACCGGAGCAACAACAGCAGGGCAGAAATGTAGAAAGAGAGTCAAGAAATATATGAGAAGAAATATGGGCAGGGGGATTGAAAGGACACAGAAACTGACTAGATCTGGGAGATAGGGGAGAATAAGGAATTTAAGATTGTTTCAGGGGCTGGGGTGAATGGTGGTATAATTAAGATATACAAAATAAGAAGAGGTGGGTTTGGAAAAAAATATGGTGAGCTTAGTTCTGGACTTACTAATTTAAAGGTATGTATCCAAAATTCAGATACACATTCGCATCACAGAATTAAAGCTGGGGTCAGAGATAACCACTAGAGAACCATCAGCATATATATGATATACAGAAAGGTGAAAACTGATAGGCACAGGCATAGCTTAAAATAATAGAATAAGAAAAAAATGACTGACTTGAGCTTATTAGATTCCAAAAGTCGGAAAATTACATGAGAAAATATTTCCGAGATAAAAAAAGAGAAAAGAATCCTAAGAAGGATTTCATTATAATAATATGAGGTGTGATTCTAACTTCAGGATATGATTATTTTAGAAGTCAGAATAAATCTCTGTATTCATAGGTAGAAATAACCTATAAGTAGGAAATTACCTAGATTTTGCCAGCAGGAACCCGTCGTTTAAATACAGTTTTTCTTTTAAAAAGCAATATAAGAACATTACAAAATATCTGTCAATTGAAGAAAAAATGAGAAAAATCACTCAAAACCCCAACTCCTTAAAGCAACCCTAAGCATTTTGTAAAATTTCTCCTAGCCTATTTTTCTGGAGTGTTTCTATTTTAAAGCTCTAATTTATCTAAATGTTGAATCACAATATTTCATTTTATAGTACACCCTTTTCATGCTCCTACAAAACCATTATAAATATACATAAAATGGTTAAAAGTTCTCTATCAACTTGTTTTAAGTGAGTGGTTTTCTATCTGGCTGAATATTAGAATTGTTAGGGGAATTTTTTTTTAAATGCAAGCATTGAGGCAACTCCAAACTTATTAAATAGAAACCTCTGGGTGGGGCCCTGGCATCAGGGTTTTCATATCTCTTTCCAAATGATTCTAATATGTGGCCAAGATGGAGAACCACTTATATCACCACTGCACATTTAAATTATGTCTACTTTTTATCACTGAAATAGCATGGATATGAATATCTTAGTGCACATAATACTTTTTTCTTATATTCAAGAATACTTTAAGATAGGATTGCAGAAGTGGCATTATTAATTCAGGAGATATGTAATGACCTTTTGCAAATAATGCCTACTGGCTTTTCAAATGAAATGTTTTGGTTTACGCTCTCACCAGTAGTATATAAATAGGAAGCATCATCTTGAGTCAGGGTGAAATGCGTGGACTGATTAATTTATTAGGTATACTAAAAACCAATCTCCACTGGATACTTTACCTTGCATTTCTATGATTATTGTGGGATCCGATGCTTATCCACATACCAGTTTATTCCCTAGTTTTATGGGTTGGAGCTCCTCTGCTCACATCCTTTGACCACAATGCTCTAAGCGCATTATTTTTTCTTGTTTTAATAATCTGTTTATATAACACCTCTAGCATATTAACTAAAACCATTTCCTCCAATGTCACTTGAAACATTTTGTTTCTCATATACAGATATATAAGATTTTATATAGTCAAATGTGTTCATCGTTCCCTGAGTAGTTTATTTTATAGCTTCTAACTCTGAGAAGTCATTTCCCTGTCAAAAGTGGATTGAAATATTAGAGTTGAATTTTGGTAATTTTTTTCCAATGGTATGACTTTTCATATTTAAATTTCGGATCATGTCTGTATCTTCCTTAATACAGACACAACTAACACATTACATGTTCAATAAAACATCATTTTTAATGGCTTTCTCTGGTTCACAAAGAAGAAAAGCAGAATTCCCTTATCCATTACTTCATTTCTGACTCATCCTCCTAACCCCTTCTCTGCAGAAGACGCTGCTACCACTCACTGGAAACCCCTTAATCAGCAGAATGTCAAAAGAATTCAGCTCAAAGTTTTGCTGGCTATTTGAAAATTTTTACCTTTAAATGTTTGATAAGGCAAAAAGTCTAAAAATAACTACACCAATCACTACTGTTAAGATGGGCATTCATACCACAGGGCAAATGCCAATTTAATTTTTCTGTCTTTTCTCCTCCCTCCTCCTCCTCTTTCTTTGTCCACTTATATTCTCAAGGCAGTTTGTTCAGGGGCAGTCATCTGTTTTGATCAGAAGTGCTACCATATAAAGATATTTAATAAACATAGCTTTCTTCTATAAAACGGTTTTGTGAAATTCAAACATCGTAGTTACTTGGGATGGCACGAAATTCATCCACGAAATTCAGATATAATTATAAAGTGAAAACGAATTTTACAAAAGGCTTCATTTCTAAGTAAGATCTCTTATGGAAACAATATGCTTTGAGAAAGGAAGAATAAATACAAAGACCAGTGAATTTAAGCATCCTTCCCTTCCCCAAACTTAGTATCTGACACTTAAAAACATATCTAAGAATCCGGCAATAGGCCTAAAAGAAATTTAATACATCTAGGTCTTGTTTCATTTCACCCTCAGGGAAATAGGATTCATGAGCGCTGTAAGTCGAGAGCAGGGACTGCAGAAATGCTTATGTTTGCTACAAGCCATATTAATATAATGCTCTTCCATAGAGAATAAAACAGTGAAATAAAGGTAAGAAGGCTAAGATCAATGCAACTGTAAAAAGAAAGTAATATGGTTCCAGGCTAATGGTTTTGGAAAACTATAAAATTATACACACATACATATTAATAAATTCCAAAAGTGATATCATTAATATGTTATATATGTATTGCCTCTGTTTTAGAGAAATAAACATCTTCCTTAGGAAAAAAGTGCTCATTTTGATGACCCATGGGGAGAAATGTATCTTTAGACAAACTAAGGTTTCCTGTACATTGTCTTACAGCAATATCAATGTTTCAACCAGGCACACAGAGATCCTCCAAACTACTTCAGTAATAAAGTGGGAGAGCAATATGTAAATATAATAAGGTGGAAAGAAAAAAAGTATGTGAGCCAAGGTAATAATTCAAGAGAAAAATTATTTTAAAACTGTAGCCCTATTTAATCAACTAACCGAATGGTAACTGATTAAACAGTTGCTAAAATTAGAGAGAACTATGTTTATATAACAATCAGAGAAATGTTTTTCTGCCTTCCTTCATTTTTCAATGTTTAAAAAAAAACCAAGCCTGGAATATCATGGCTTCTGGCCATTTGGCAAACATCTTATTTAAGTAAGCACAATTCCAATCCACCCATTTGACCTGAATTAATATTCCTGAGGTTTTATATAGCCACTTAAAGCTTTCAGGAAATAGTTCCTCGATGCACCTGCCACCTAATTCCATGAAATCAATATTTCACTTAAGCTAAGTCAGGAAATCTTAAGGTGCTGAATTCAATTATGACTGTTACTTCATGAGCTGCGAGTAAATAAAACATAGCATTGAAGCTGAAAATCATTACAGTTAAAGAGCTTTACTTCTTTTGGAAGCGGTGTTTTCTAAGATACCATTAGCATACGTAATAACAGCATATCATGTTAGGATAACACTAACAACTTTAATATACGAAACAGTACCTTTCTATTGTCAAATGCCGGTTTAAAAGCACAGAAACAATATTCTCTCTGGCTATGCCTGAAATGAATCTATTATGCTCATGGGAGAAGGTGCCCATCACCATAAAAAGGAAAGCTGATAATATTGATCCAAACTTTATCCAAAGAGGAAAACAAGTATTTACTGACCTTTAGTATATTACAATTTAAGTAGAACACAAAAATTCACCATATTATCAGTCACAAGCACCATGTTATGTATGAAAGACAATGGTAAACTAAGGCTCCACACTGAAAAGTTTTGTAGACACAGACATATTAAAAAAACCGAAAACTTTTATAAACAGTAAACACCTGGTATTGGCCTTCAAAGGCTGCCTCTCATCCCATAATTACTAACAACCTAATAGACTTCCATGCACTAAGCTTTATAGTTTCCTGGGATTCAATGTGGGGTATCATTACTTCATTTTCAAAATAGTGAATGAACAGAGAGATAAAATCTGAAATTCTAAACCTGCTCATCCCTTCAGTGGTAAACCTCTGATGATCCAAAAAGTGTCCCTCTTGTCACTTTGCTTGTTAAACTGAGTTTTAAGAAAACTCTGGAAATTTTCAAAACTAACATTATGCTAGTATATTCCTATGTCTCTCATTTCTCCTTGGTTTGTTCATGCCTTCTGATAGGCATTTATTTCAATCTTCCCCTCCCCCACCCCCCCTTTGGGACACCCTACTTCAAGTCTAACATTTTCCTGTAGCCTACAATTTGACTGTGATGGAAAGACTGAGCTTTGGAATCAGCCAGACCCAGGCTCGCATACCAGATCTTCCACTTATAATTGTGTGATGTTAGCAAGATACCTAACTTCTCTCAGCATCAATTTCCTCATCTGCAGAATGAACAAATAGCACCCACTTCTCAATGTTACTATGTGCATTAAATGAGCTAAAAAATAGAAACTGCTTGGCTCAGTGCCTGACACTGATCAGTTACTGCATAAATGTTAGTTTCCTGCCCTTTTGCCAAAATGATATTCAACAGACAGTTCTAATGATATTTACAGACACATACATCTGTTTCTTCTTTTCATTTTTTTTTACCTGTATTCTACTCTTAGACCTAATAAACTTCCTTCATGTTCAACACTCAGCAAGCTTTTCATTACCCTAAAGGAAAATCACTAAAATATTACATAAATAAATAACAGCCAAGAAGAGGCATCAAATTTCTAAAGAACATGTTCAAAATTGAAAAAATTCTAGCACATTCTCTATAAAAAATTAAAATGCCCGAACAGTTTAAGGAGAAGCAGTATTTATGCTGCAAAACTCCTTACCAGTACAACCCAATTTGATTCTTAGTGAAACAGGGTTAGAATAATGAAGCACTCTCAGTGACGATAAAGCAAAGCATTCTCTGGGAAAAATCAGTCATCACCATCAGGAATATTTATTCATGTAGTGAGGCTACTTTGCTTAAAAGAGCCCCAAGCAAAAGGGTGAACAAGCAGACTACAATTTTCACAAGAAAGATCATGGAGATGCAGTCAATGTTCGCAGGGAAGAAAGCTCAGATACATACCAGAAAGGAAAATAAAACATTTCTAGCTAACATTGTAATAGGATTTTTCATGTGGAGATAAATGTGTAGTCAAAATATGGCCACAGTTTACACAAATTGTAATTCAGACAGAGGAATGAGCAAGCACACCAGGGCCTCCCGAATTTTCGCTTTCCAACAAATCACACTTGCTCAGTTTAGATTCTATTCTGCACTGTCACCCTGACGGAACAGAAATGACGTACGTGAGTGACGTCCATCTGGGATTTACCCTCATAACTTTCTACACAGTCATTCAAATCACACTGCCTGGCCTTCGGGTGTCCAGTTGTCTTCTCAAACCCACTAAACGTGGACAGGGGATTGACTGACAACGATGGGGTTCCACACAGGAAGACCCTCCATATTCATTTGCTCCCATCGTCACTAGCTGGTACCTACCCGGAAGGAATGAATGGAACCACTCCAATGCAATCCCAGCCACTCCTGCTAGTTCAAGCATTCGGTTCAGCATCACCTCATGACCAACACGAAAGCAGCTGAGGCTCTAATATAATCATCATGGAAAGTTGTCCCAAATCCTTCATTCGAGGAAGATCCTTCATACACACCAACGCTGTCTCCAAGCCATGCCGGGTTCTGAAACCAGACTGGAAAATATTATATATGTGTATATATAGTAAAACTCCCACAAACCACTCTTCTACTATGTCATATTTATTTACAGCTGCTTAACCCATCCTATATATATACATATATATCGCCTTCTCAAGGTGAAAATATGAACATTCAGGGAAAGATCCTTTCCATAGTAGAAGGTAAACTGAAAGCATATGAAGACCTGGTGCTGCCTGGTAAGGTAGTTGAGGTGGTCCCAAATGGAACATACTTTGTCCTGAAGGGAAGAGAGAAAACACAATATTGGTTTCCAAGGCTAAGAGTCTAAACTTGGTATACAGATCAAACTATTCCAATACGTATTATAAAAAAAAAAAAAGGAAAAGGAAAAGGAAAACCTTGGCTTTTCAGGAGATGTGAAAGCAACGCCAGATGAACCCCTGAAGTTCTGTTTGGTATTTCCAAACGTGCCTTCTCCCTCCTGAGTCCCGCAGGGTGACACCGCTTTCATATTCCTAACCACCATCGCCTTCACTGCATTCTCAGACTCTCCACTGATCACGGAGCTCTAGACTGACAGCACTCGCTAATCATGCACACAGAGCAGGAACCTTTGCATGAATAACAACTTCAAGTGGCAGGAATAAAAAATGATCAATGGAGGCCCAAGAACTCTTATATGTTAAAAAGCAAGAACAAACGGACTTAAAATATATCAATTTTCCTTCTCACTTCTTAATGAATAGGCTTTTTAGAAACAAAGTGAGACATTATATAGAGTTTTCAAAGTTTAACAAGAGAAGTCACTATTTTTATCTTCTTGGGTCCTTTATGACAAGATTAAAGACTATACAATTCCTTTTTGCTTGCTCTTTTCTCCTAAACGGATACAATATTGAAAATTAAAACTTTCATGCCCAGCACAAACTTTTACCAAGTTTCTCTGTTTCTAGAATATGTCTAAAATAAAATGAAATGGATTATATCACTGCAGCATTATTTTCTATGTACTTACCCTAAATTCTTATTTGTATCAAGTACATGGCTATTTATTAGACTGCTCGTTAAATATATTCCATTTAAAATTAACAGGATTTTGTTTTCTAGTCTCCATTTCATTTGCTCTACTGGCCAGACTCACCTGATCCTCGTCAGTTTCATTGAGTCTGTACTAAAATGAAAAGGCTTGGGGATGTCCATCTGATAAACTGCCTCCTCTACCCACTCAGGAGACACTTTGGTTCCCAAGTCAATCATTCCACTGATATCAAATATCCAAAACCTCTTAGACAGGTTTGGACCTGAGACTTATACCAAATGCAACACTCATTATGTTTTTCTGGACATTCTCCACCAATTTCACTGCATCTCATACAAGGTGACATGTCTCTCATAAGGAAAATGCAAAGAATAAATGGATCACGTAGGCAAAGGACTCAGAAAATATTATATTTGGTTGCTTAGCTCAAACTTACAGTCCACTTGGTGCTTAGCAACATACAATGCATTTCTTCATAAAATTTTAAGTCCTCATGTTTGACATACTGGCCCTGTCTTGTACAACCTGAGGGTCTGACCACGTACAGTAATATAAGAGTCTTCTCAAACCATCCCTTATACAGAGGTCAGCTACAGATGTTTATAAGTCATATATGTTCAATCAAATAAACATTTGCTGAGATATCTGCTATGATCTAGGAGCTGTACGGCATATACAGAATGAATATGTCACTAGCTATCTTGGAATTCAGAATTTAGTTAAGAGAAAGACATATAAACAAAAAGAATTGTGATAAAGATACATTCAAAACCTCCCTTGGAATACAAAAGAAGGAACCATATTTACACCTGGGAATTATGGGGAAAGTTTCCCAGGGGAGATGACAATTGGCATCTTAAATGATAAGTAGGTATTAAGGCTGGCAGTGATGGTAATAACTAATAGACGCTAAGGCATTAGCATATGTGTAATTTATCAGAATCTTGGAAGTCCTATCACTACTCAAAAGTAAAATATAGTCTATCCTATAGTTTAACAGATAGCAAAACTATTTCAGTGTAATGAAAAACTCCTAGTATACTATGAACACTCAATAAATATTACGCAAACCAAAACTGTGAGAACCTTAATGAGAGAAGCACACAAATAATGACATAGCTTTTTCCATGTAATTAATCATTACCTACATATTTAAATGCAGACCACCTCAGAGACAACAAAGTGATTTTTTACTACAGTCTATTCCCCAAAATTTCATGTAGTGTATTTGAAGCTTCATAATCAAATTTCCAATAAAACTTGGATTCTGAGACACATCTTTTGCCCACAAAAGATACCAATTAGATAATTAGCAGCAGGTACTGTCGAGATAGATGTTAACACATTTATATTTGGAGGACGAGAAAGCAGAGAGAATACTGCATCAACTTTGTACATTCAAAAGGCTAAAGTGGACCACGTATGATAGGTAGAGAAATACACCTGATTTACAAATAAAATCCTCTGAAAAGCATCTCATTTAATGAAAAAGAATTTACTAACTAGTATACTGTAAATCAGGAAAATCCCTGATCCTAAAGTCCCAACATCCCTCATTGGCAGATACCATATTAAAACAACCCAGGCTCTGATGGTTTTAAATTTTATCATTGAGTCTGAGCCAAGAACACAAATGAACTAGAATCCCTTTCCTAACTTCTCAGGAAATTTTAGGTAAAAAAAAAAAATTGAGCATTAAATAATATTATTTACTTCTTATTGAAACGTAAACCTTTGGCACCAGTGTACCAGAATACCAACGTGAAATATCTCAGAATACAAATTTGATTTGGCAACCCATTCAATCTTGATTAATTTCCCCAAATTCCTAATAAAGCAGCAAACAGTGAAATCTCACAAATCCAATATCTTACAATTGACAGCACATTTTCCAAATTATTTTAGCTTCATAACAGCCTTATTATTCACATAAAGAGTTGTAATTTTCCCCATCTTATTGGAAATGTAGGACAACAACAACAAAACAACAACAAAAAAAGACTGAGTGACTTATCCAGGATAACACATTATGTTAGAAGCAGAAGTAGAGCTGAACAAAAAATTACCGTTCACTCAATCAGAAAATATCAAGAATTATCAAGAACCTATTATATGAAGGGTACCATGGAGAAGAGAAGGATCAATGAGACATCAACTCTACCCTTAAGGAAATTGCAGTCAAAAAATTGAGGGAGTTTACTAGATACTACCACAAAGGAATACACATGTTGTGTTACAATGGAATAGCAAGGATAAAATGATGAGTTAAAGCTAGAGTTAAAGAGTTCTTCACTGAGGAGGTCACATATAATATTTGAATTGGGATTTGAAGGAAGGAAGTAGAAGAAAAGAAATGGTGAAGGTCATTACAGTCTGAGCAGAGTCAGAGAGACTTAAAAATATATGGAATATTTGCATAAAGTCAAGTATATAGGGCTTTTTTTCCAACTGTCAAAAATGATAATATATATTTAACCTAACTCAAGCCCAAGCATGAAATTTAATTTGAAAATAGATTGAGTAGAAGCTGGCAGTTGTTCTCCAATAACCACCTTTCCGTACAGTCAAGCTCTCACATTTTAGCTGGGAACATGGCTCCTGCAATAGATCATATTCTCCAGCTTCCCATTCAACTAAGTGCAACTATGTATCTGGCCAGTGGGACGTGGGGAAAACAGATGCATTGAAATTTCAGAACATTTCTATAAAAGGACTACATGTGCCCCTTTTTCCAGCTGCTGCTTAGAACATGGATTTGGTGGCAAGCCATGTCAGCTCATGGAGATGAGGACAACATTCTACAGATAACAGAGCCAGCAAACCAGAAAAAACCCTGGCTCCCTACATATCCTGATATAACAAAGTTATCTCATCATTCCTGGGAATATCTACCTTCAGACTATGAGAAATAAACTTTCATCTGATTTGACCACTTATATTGGGACTCCATGATACCTATGCAAACATATTCACTAGTTTATAGGCTATGCTATAAAGCAAATACAAATTAAAAGTAATGTCTTGGTTCTCAATTCTTAAGACCTAAGAAAAATAACCTGAAAATATTTAAATTAATTGCAAATGGTTTAATATAATCAGCAATATAGAACTGTAATAGACTTTCAAATCTATTTTTAAATTTTAATCT
The DNA here is from genome assembly GCF_001890085.2 of Hipposideros armiger. NCBI lineage: Eukaryota > Metazoa > Chordata > Mammalia > Chiroptera > Hipposideridae > Hipposideros > Hipposideros armiger. The sequence goes on along the minus strand of NW_017731523.1, from coordinate 1,387,451 downwards.
ATATAAACACCCCAGGTAGTGAAAAGATCAGTGATCAATATTATTATATTGAAAGTGAAGAATAAGACAACATATCATGATTTCATTACAAAAGTACTTGATAGCTCCATATTGTATTGGGTTTAAGCTCGTTTAGTCCATAAAATAATCATTACATATATTCCATACTTCATTGTTATACTAAAGATGCATTTATAAAGCACAATCAAATGAATTATTAGTGCCAGAATAAAGAATCAATAAATGACTGCTAGATTTTTGCTATAAGTTCACATTATTTGACAATGTTTTCATTTACCTATTGGGCATCTCAGACCCTTCAATTTTAGTGTTATTAAGTTTGATATGATATCCACTTATGCTTTATAGAGAAAAGAGAAAATTTTAATAAGTAAACATAACTATATTATCACAATATGAATAAAGAAACACAATGGGCTATAAGAGTCCAAAGGGTAAATTCTGAAAAGAGAACAATGGGTGCTAGATGACTCTGCATTAAATGGTCTGCAGGCAAATCTATTCACCCTTGCTTGCTTCATTCATTTCATATTACAGGCATTCCAAAGAATACATGGAATAAGCATAGTTAATAAAATGATCTAAGGTATTGTGCCTTACTGAGTTCCCTGGCTCACATCAGCCCACAGAGGCAGGAACATAAGGTAGCCACAACCACTTCCCTTGTCCTCCTCTGGGCAAGGTCTTAATGGTAACAAGAAGCCAGTGAGGTCAATATCAAGAATATTAGATTGCCATTTGAAGTATAAATTACAGTACAAGCTCTTTTGTACCCCTAAGTCCTGCCAAAAGTGTTACAAATATGTACTACTGAAGGCAAATAAAATCAGATAATAGAGGGTGACTGGATCAATGAAAACCCATAACTTCAGGAAAATCAATTGAAAGACATGTCCCTTAGAATACAAGATTTATCTTCTTTTTCTATATGGTCTTGGCCTTCACTTACTACTGGGCTTTTACACATGCTTCTCAAATTCTGAAATGATCAGCCTCTTTTAACTTTAAAGATGGGTCAAATATTTACTAATTCTGTTATGGTGGCCAACTCATTTTCTCTAAGCCTTAGTTTATTGATCTGTAAAATAAAACTTTAAGACTATATGATCTGCTGAGTCCTAACCCAAAACAAAATGTTATAGTTCTGACTTAAACTTCCTTCACATCTTAGAATGCATCCTAATGTAGTAGAGGCTGCTCTGAATATCCTTTGTTAAGGAAGCTTGCTTTCAATAAAATTCTCAAAAGCGTTGCTTGAAATTGGGATAGTGGTGACCACAGAAAATGGCCCTAGTGTAAAATATCCCTGACAAAGGGTGTGATTTCTCAGCTAGTAGGAATTATTCAGCCCACTATTCTCTTATCACACGGAACACTTCTAATAAAAGCGAGGAATTGCTTCGGTGACCAGGTGTTTGAAAATGGGGTAAGGGAAAGACTGGATATAAAATTTAGATGATTATTTTCTTCTCAAAATTATACAGACACTATTTCACAACTCCTTATCACTCTTTGATGAAAAAAGAATGTATCATATATCCAATATACAAACTAATTTATGAAATGTTGAAAATTAAACATTATAAGTGGCTGACTCAAAAGAATGATGTCTAACCAAAGCAAATGAAATAAATTTTCATTTTAAAAATCAAGTTAACATCCCCAATATTAAGGATGGATAAAAGAAGTGAGCAATAAAAACTATTCTAGTACACCTGAAACTAATATAAAATAAAAATATTGAATGTCAACTATAATTGAAAAAAAATAGTCATGGGGATATAAAATACAGCATAGTGATTATAGTCAATAATACTGTAATAATTACAGTGTCAGATGGGTAACAGGCTGATTGAGGTTATCACTTTGTGAGATATATAAATGTCTAATCACTATGTTGTTTTGTGTTTTGTACACCTGAAACTAATATAATATTGTTTGTCAATGGTAACTGAAAAATAAATTTTTTAAAATTAAGAAGAAATACTATTCTAAGTAATTCCAAATATTGTAGTTCGCTCTGTGTTCCTGATTCAGTACTTTCCTTGCTGGGGTGGAAGTAGAGAGGGATTGCAAAGCAATCTTTGCTAATCCTAACACTGAAGCATTTAAGATTTGAGCTACTCTATCCCACTAGCAAACAGCTTGTTCTAAATCTTCATGAATGTCATTTTCTATATATAGCAGCCAGCAGGTCACCTTCAATAAACACAATTTAAGTAACAAATTGAATAATAATCATTGTACAAATTGTTGTATTTCATGCAGACGTGCCAGGGAACTAAGTCATGAATTCATGCTAGCTGCAGTGGCCTGAAGGAGAATCCATTCTGCCTGGAAATTTTACACCTGTCTTTTGTAAAACTAAAAAACAAAAAAAAAAAAGAAAGAGAGAGAATAGCAGTGTTTTTATGCCTCCTAGTGGAAATACCACAGATGGATGTGATGAGGAAGGATGGATAAGTAGTCATGATACAGGTTACTGTCAACAGTAAAGTACATGTGATTATTCTCTACTTAGGAAAATGTCCTAAAAAATGCATTAATGCTGCTTCTGAAACTATATTCACTTATTCATTTGGGCCTCCTTTCCTTTCCATAGATCTATTTCTTAAAAAAAACCAAAAAACAATGTTAATAATTTGGCCTCTCCCGCCCCCACCTAAGCATGATTTAGTCAGGCCCATCTATTTTCATTCTGTTGTTCCACAAGTGCAGTAACTGCCACCCTCTACAATTGCCCTTCGGATTCTCTACATGTTGTTGCCAACCATGCTTTGACCAGTCACAGTAAGCGAGTTCCCCAGAAACAAGTTCCAATCTATAAATCCAATGTCAACAACAAAATGGTGAGAGTCCTATGAAGTTCTTGGTTCTTCCACTACCCAAGGTATGTTTCACACCCTCACAGCATTATCTTCTTTAAAATACACACACACACACACACACACACACACACACACACACACACACACACAGTTAAAAGCTACAATTCAAATATGTTTTGCTGCTATCCATAAACCCATCACTGACAGTCATCCTTTTCATGTCAGACAATCATAACAGTTCAAGTTCATTTGAGGCTTCGCATCCTCCAAATCTGAATGGGTTATGGAAATGCTTTGTTCACCCTTCAACCCTATTTACAATTAGGCTATAAACTGAAAACCTCTTAACATTCCTACCTACAGGCAAGACTTTAAGACATTCAACAATTAGCCAGAAGAGCTGCTAAAAGGGATTGGAGGGGCAGAATTTACTTAATACATATAACCAGTAGCTCTTAAACCAAAATTTGATTAGGCTCAGGCTACAAGTATTTAAAAAGGTAAAATGCAAAGGGTCCTGAATCAGATGTATAATCTCAGATTTGTCACTTGCTAGATGGATGAACTGTCTCAAGTAACTTAACCTCACCTGCCTCAGTTTCCCAATCTGTAAAACAGGAAATATGATATCCTCAACCCACCTCAAAGTTCCTTAAAATATATTTCATGTAAAGTCCTTAGCATTAGGTCTAATATAAGTTAATGATGAAAAAATATTAAGTATTCTTTTAATCACCAACCCTACTCATCAATTTACTTGACATGCTGCATGCCAAATAAAGTAATGGGTACGAAGATAAGCATTCCTTACTTTAATGAGCTTATATTTGTGATGGAAAGACAACACTTCGTGACATGTTGGGACATCACATTTTTTATTAAGAACTCAAGGGAGAATTTAGAAATTCCTAAATTTAAAAATAAAAATAAAAAACACATTATGCACTGGCCTTAAAACATGCTTCAGAGGAGGTTAAAAAACCTAATGAAATTACACAGTGAAGAATGGTCTGGAACCATGCTGTTAAATCCTCAAAAGCAGGCACTACATTTTATTCATCTATGAACCCAGCAACTTTCTATAGTCTCAACAGCATAGCATGTGCTTAATAAATGTCAATGGAATAAATACGTGCCTTAAAGCTTCCACAACCCCCACCCCGCCCCCCGCCAGGATCTTACACAGTGAGCACAGAGAGGGCACTTAGTAAGTACAGTATTAGTTTAATTAATTTCTTGTTAAAATATCTACATCTCCACAACTTTATTTTCATTAATGCCCTTTAATTTGGCAAAGCTCTTTGCCTATGACACACCCGTGTACTCTGAACCTGGCCAGAACGTGACTGCCAACAGACTGCAGAGAGAGCACAGCCAGAACACCAGCCTTGTGCAGCACCCAGAACAGGCCTTAATTTTAAAACAAACAAACAAAAAAATGCCAAGAAAAATCACCTAAATTTCATGCTAACTCTCAGTCAATAACTATCAATTTGATTTTGCATAATCATGTCAGGAGCTGTAGGATAAGTAGTCCTTAATTGCCCTGAAAGAACTAACACTTATTCTTAGGAATTATGCACTGTAGCTTTCAGAAAACCTGGTTTAACAAAATGCCATGATTTTTATTCCTCTAAAAACAAATCAACTATAAAAAGAAGTCCTCATGTCAGCATATCAACTGTTTTGCATTTGAATTATGTCGTCAAATTCAAAACAATGAAGGAAAACTAAAATCATTTAGGCATGTGGCAATTAAGGGCACAAGCAATGAAATGAAGAGATAAAACCACTTAGACAAAAATTAAATAAAATCCCAACAATTTTCACCTGCATAGGATCCTTAGAAAGGCTCACATACAATGTAATTTTATATCCATTTCTGCTTCTATTTCTGCACTGAAATATTTATAGAGTGTTCAGTATTTCTGGAGTAAATTATACCTACATCTTGATAAAGCTGAAATCACCTTAATTACTTTTTGTTCAATTATTTGGACGAACGGCGAAAGCTTGACAAAATAAAAAGGCATATTAAGAAGTGGTCATTTCATAGCTATAACTGCATACCTTAGTGAATATTGATGCCTTGAGAGCTATATGCAGTCACTGCAGCTATTTTTACCAAAGGCTTCAATAAAATTCAAACCAATTTATATTATGTGAATATACACATTTTATTTAAACATGAAACTTAACTCAAATATTCTATTGGCTTATATGTTAGGACTAACAGATGAAAACACATATTAAAAGTGTGTAAAACATCAAATCACAGTATAGTATTAAGCATTTTGTTATGAATACATTCTGAGATGAATCAGATATTCAAAAATTCTAGAAATATTCTTATGCGGTGGCATGAATTGTAGAAATGCGAAGTTCCAAATTCTGAATCATGATCTGAATTATGAACTGAATTTTTGTGTCCCTCCTCAAATTCATATGCTGAAGCTCTAGTCCATACTGTGGCTATATTTGGAGATGGGGGCCTCTGAGAAAGTGATTAAAGCTGTATGAGGTCATAAGGATGGGGTTTGGATCTGATAGAAACAGTGTGCTTATAGGAAGAGACACCAGAGACTTCACTCTCTCTCTCTCTGCACGCATACACCCAGAAAAGGCTTGTGAGGACACAGCGAGAAGGTGGCTGTCTACAAGCCAGGAAGAGAGGCCTCACCAGAAACCTACCCCACTCATTCTTGATATGAGACTTCTTAGCCTCCAGAACTGAGACAATACATTTCTGTTGTTGCAGCCATCCAGTATACGATATTTTGTTATGGCATCCTGAGCAGACTAAGCCAATCACTACTAATATGACTTCAATCTGAGGCCCAGGAAGAGTCCTCTTCTAAATGTGTTGTGTGTATTAGTATGAGGCATTCTATCTGAAAAGTGCTTCCTCCCCATTCAGCAACCCAATCGTATAGGCTTCTCATGGAACAAGAACTACGTGAGAACTATCCGAAGTGCATGTGAGTGTGTGTGAGTACACCCCCCCACACACACACACACACACACACACGACACAATTCATGAATGCCTCGTGGGGCTCTACTGCTACTTTCCAAATCAGAAAAGATAATGGGGAACATTTCACAGTGAAAGGCAAGTAGTCAACTGCGGCTACAATATCAGATGCTTGACTATAAAGCAGCGGTTCTCAACTTGTGGGTCGCGACCCCTTTGGGGGGTCGAACAACCCTCTCACAGGGGTCGCCTAAGACCATCGGAAAACAAAAAGATATTTACATTATGATTCATAACAGTAGCAAAATTACAGTTATAGAGTAACAACGAAAGTAATTTTATGGTTGGGGGTCACCACAACATGAAGAACTGTATTAAGGGGTCGCGGCTTTAGGAAGGTTGAGAACCACTGCTGAAGGCTTTAAATGGCCCAAGTCCAGGCAAAGCAGGGGCGTGCTGAGGAGCTGGAATCTGACCTCATAGAGTAATGTTTCACATAATTATTTTTTAACTCAGGAAATGCTTTCACAGTAATATATCATCTTATCATCCCCCTGAAGAATTATTTCAATCACTTGCTCACTGTAAAAAAGTAACTTTAAGTAAAAATAGTTTAATTAATGACAGAACACAAAGTTATTTTTAAACAATTAGTTATATCCATGTATAAATTATGAATTCTTATTTATCAGTTTTATACCAGTTAATTTAAAACTAATTAATGATGTACAAAAAAAGCATGCAATGCAGCAAACAACATTTTAAGTGACATATTTTAGGAGTAAACAAATGTATATAGAAATGAGCAGACTGGAAATTCAAAATCTCAACTAACTGGAAGGTATAATGTAGCTTTCATTATTCATATCATAAACCCTACATTATCAGCATATCACGCATTTATTTAGACAGCAAGTAATTAGGAAAAGAGTATCATACCCAGTTTTATCTAATTATCACCAAACATACAACTGATGATATCTTTTGATTCATAGTTTACTAGTTGCACTATATCCTCTGGAATTTTATGGCTTACCAGATAAGAAATGCTACTATAAGTGCCAGTGTTTGTTTGAGGAAAAAAAAATGGATTTAAAATGGGGAAACTGTGTTTAAAGAGACCAGATAAGAAGAGAATGTGTTAATCTGGTTAAGAAATTATAAGTGTAAAGAATGAATGGCAAACAGCGGGGATACAAAGAAAAAAAGGTGTGCATAGCTAGGAAGTAGCCAAGGACACTGGCTAAGAACCAACAGACCATGGGGGTAGAGGAGAGAGGAATGACTCTAACTTTGATTTCCACTTTGAGTAATGACAACAAGTAAAATTTATGTCAACTGAGAGATTATTTATTGTAAGAGCTCGCTTACACACACTCACGTACACACCGAAGCACACATAAACATATGCAGATTGTCCTATGTTTCTGTTTAATAACATCATTGTCTCACTCATCCCTCTCTAAGTAGCTGACTGTGCACACCATCTACACAATGAAAGGATTAGATGTTAGCAAATGGCAGGGATGACACTGTGAGTTAACACTGTAATTCTAAAACGACCCAACACAAACAAACTGGACTACCATTTCAGTTTGAAAGGATGGATGCCAACATGGAGTCTGGAGATAAGAATTGATTTTTGCAGTAGAAATTATTTGTGTTTCTTTCTTATCTCTAGACAAAACATTTCAGCAGCAAGAAAGAATCATCTCCTATAGCACTAATTAGAAACGTAAATCTCACTGAGAGAAATGCCAAGAAATTTTATTGTTTGTCGCTATACATGGTAATAGAATTTTCTGACATTTTATTCCCCTAGAAAAATGCAACATCTTTAATAAACCACTGCACGAAGTGGAGATCCTAATTTCAGCCTATCATAACAAAGATTACAAAATGGAAAACATGCAAAGCCTTATGACAAGTAGCTAAAAACAAATTTATTCTCAGAATGATCAGTGGAAATAAACAATTTTCACCAAATACCAGAATAATTAAAAATCTTGGGTTGTCAATTGCATGTTCCACATTGCAAAATCGAAAATACGTCCATATTCTGAGTAAACTTAACACAACAGAGATTGTTTATAAACCTTTTCAATTATCCCTACTGTGATATGTAATTATAGGCTGCTGCTTTGTAAATGGCTGACAAAATCTAACAGATTTTTTTTTAAGTAAGGCATCTGTAAGATTGTAAAAACGTACCTCATAAACATTGCCCTACCCCAATCCAAGTGAGGTGTTTTTTTTTATTGCTTTGAGGTTTTATTTTTTACTTTATTTTATGACTGCCTCACCTCCATTAAAAATTGATTCCTATTATCGACTAATATGAAAACCCTATGCCGGTTCATGCTACATTAATGACAGGTAACTTGTAATGATAATCCCCAGCACATAAGAAATTATGCCTCACTGATGAATGGCTATTCTGCTCTAGTGAGTAAGTGCTACAAGCCTCTGTCCTTGACCTTCCAACCTGGATGTGTCACTATAAATAAGTGCACATTTCTTTGGAAGCATCAATTTAACTATTATATGAGTGGAGAAAAACATATTCTCAGGCATCAAAAATCCCTCAGTCCTCTTTGTAAAGGAATTATCACTTTTGGACAAGCAAACCAAAAACAGGAAAGCAAAATTGGGGAACCCCAAAAGTCAGCCAAACCAACATGGTAACCGGAGTTACTCCTCCTTTTCTACAAATAGTTTTAATTGCTGTAGACAAGCCCATATTCTACAGTAGCGCCCTAACTCCCTGAGGAAGAGGGAATGTTTAGCCAAGAGTCCAAGGAGGCATATCACATATCTATCCACAAAAGCAGCAGACTGAAATATGCACATTTTTATCCCCTCCGTGCAGGCAACATGGCTGTTTGACCGACTTTAAGACTCTGATCATTGGAAAAGTATTCCAAACTGCTACGTTTTATCAACGGTTGACAACTCATAAATACAAAGTAACAGAAGCCTGAAAATAGTCACTCAGAATCAGCAAACCAAATATATAGATGGACCAGAGTATAATTGTATTGATAAAATCTTCTATGCTATTATACAGAAGGGAATTCAAACTTACCAAAATATATTTTCATAAAAAAATTCTAGAAAACCGTGGCATAAATTTTTCAATAAAAACCATTTGTCCTTCTGACAATTTATTATATATTCATATACCTTTTTAAAACCACATGGGAAACACTTATTTCATTCTGGCATTTCCAAATAGAATTTAATCATATACTACACATTTCATCAATAACATGAAGAAGATACACAGAACAAGATATAGAAAACTTGTCCTCTTTTGATCATGTCTTCCTGAAAAGTAGGTAATTTAAAGTGTCACTTGAAAAGAGGAAAAGATAGCGTAAAATGTCAAGAATTTCATTTCAGTCAAATAAATTAACAATATCACATATACGGAACACATTCAAATATTCACATCAGCTTTGCCAAAACTATTGGTGTATTTTTTTTAATATAAATTACATGTTTAAACCAGCAGCACTTACAGTGTTTGAAAAGAAGCAACAGTATAATAACCTTGTTCACAGATAATCTGCTGCAGACTATCAGGACACATATATTTAATGGAATTCCCATAAAACTGTTAGATTCCTTTTGATTAAAATCAACTATTGGATAGGATGAAAAACATAACATGGAATGTTAAAAAGAAGCTTCTAACTCGAAATGCAAGCCAAAGTCATCACTAAGCACCAGCAAATTAACATCTTGGGAACAAAGATTATTTACTCAACAAATAATTATTGCATATGTGCTGAGTGCCAGGAGTGTTAGGTATCCTGCCCTTAAAGCGCTCACAGACCAGCAGGAAGGACAAAATTATAGTACAGTGAAGCTATGGGAACTCTACCTGCACATAGAATAGAGGACCCCCAGGGTACCTAAAAGGAGTGACATTACTTTAAAGCCAGATTCGGAAGGATGATGAATTAAAAACCCAGTCTTCTCTCTTCTAGAATGCTAGATACAGTGGTGGGTTTGTTTTGGGGAGGACTGTTCACGTGACCTCTCTCTCATCCATAGACGAGGCCTCCAGAAGGTTGTAGCCACATAAGTTACCATCACAATCACTCCCCCACATTTAACTAGGCATATCACAAGTACCTGCATTTCTTGAAAAACACGTCATTAGTAAATACCTAGAAATTAAACAGCTATGTGTGACCTTAGTATGACGGAATTTCTAAATGTAACTCTCCTTAAGAAAAATAGATACAGTTACACTTCATTTGCTCAGCTACCTTAAATGTTTGGAAAACATTTAAGAGCTTGGAAGGTAGCAAAACGGTACACTAGGCAAAATAAATGTCAGAATCTGCTCCCTAAGACATACATAACATGTAGGAAAACCCAAAACTCACTCAAAATCTATATCCTTTTATTTTTTTATTTTAGAGATGATCCTAATACGCACACTAGAACTAGAAAACAAGGGAAGAGGGGTCACAGACGCACCAGTAACAGGTCCCCATTGACAGGAGGGAGGAGATGTAAAGAAATTTAGAAATGAGAACATAAAATGCATGGTCTGAGGCTCTTCGATGTACAGCTGGTTTTAAGAAATAGAACTTTAAAAGAACTATGGTCTCTTTCTTTGCTTATTCAACTTGTGGATTCCTTACAGGTACTATTGCTCTTTACTCTTTAAAGACACTGTTTTTTTTGTTTTGTTAGCATAATTACGTATGCTTAAAACCGTTGACCGTACCATTCTGGGGAGACCAGCATTTTGAAAAGTATGAAATAATGCTGTTATATTAAGTGTAATGAAAATGCTGCTCAGAGCCATGGTACAAGGATTTTATTTTATTTTTATTTTTTAACTATTTTTTAAATTAAAGTGTATTGGGGTGACAATGGTTAGTCAAGTTCTATAGGTTGCAGGTGTACAATTCTGTAATACATCATCTGTACATCACATTGTGTGTTCACCACCCAGAGTCAGTTCTTCTTCCATCACCGTCTATTTGACCCTGTTTACCCTCATTTACCACCCCCCTCCCCGCTTAGTACAGGGATTTTATATTTCAAGGTCTGTAACAACTGATAGCAGCATAGTTACTCCTGTGGAGAAGAATTTCACAATGAACAAATTTCAAGTGTTTGCTTATAGGATATGCTTTTACGTCTGCACTGGCAGATTCCTCCGGCACAGAGCCCACATTCGACAGGAGTTGATATCAAGATTTTACCCCCCCCCCCTTTTCTTCTGTAGCGCAAACATTTTCAGTGCTCTCTCAATAGCATACATATTTTCAGGGTTTTTGACAGGCAGCAAAGAGAAAATTAATTTCCAGGTGTCCCCATTTTGTTCCCTAACTCCTGACACTGACATCTAGCTTAGAAGATCAGGGTCTCCTCTATGAGAGCTGGGAGGCTCTGCCGGCCACTTCCTGCCTCCACTTCGTGGGAGAAGAATGATTGCAAACCCAGAGTAGCTACATTATCTCAGTCTCTTTTCTTCAGAACAGGCAGAAAAAGCCTCTAAAACAAACATGAAAATTAGAGCCTAGGTGTCCTCTGCCCCATTCAACTGTGATGTTCATGGCTCGAACTTCCAAAGGATGCATTTTAAACAGGCAGAGGCTGCTATTACGCACACTTCACAGTTGGGGGAGTTGTAGGTACCGCCAATTTTTTAGGAAAAGTTGGCCTTAGGAGGATATTCATTTCTCTCATCAGTAATAGCTCAATATCAGTCAAAACATGCAAAAGGTAGCTCGGCAGGTTGAATTTTCACCAAGTTACAACCACTGCATGCTTGGTGACTGGCAGGTAGACAACTTCATACAAAGAAATTTGTTATGTATCACAGATGATTACATTCACGTATATGACAACTCTATGGTTATTTTATTCCCTTACAAACTTTTTTCCTCCTTGAGCAATATTATCTAAATATTACCTAAACTGTTGGCTAAAACCCAAACCGTAAACTTGATAAAAATAAAGGATTGTTATAAACAAAATGTGGTTCATCCATACAGTGGAATATTATTTGGCAACAAAAAGGAATGAAGTACTGATTCATGACACAACATTGATGGACCCTGAAAACATTATGTGTTAAGCGAAACAAGCCAGTCACAGAAAGCTACATATTACATAATGCCATTTATGTGAAGTGTCCAGAACAGGCAAATCCATAGACACGAAAAGTAGATCAGTGGTCGACAGGGTTGGGAGAATAGGAAATGGGGAGTGACTGCTAATGGGTATTGGGGTTTCACTTCAGGGCAATGAATATGTTCTAAAATTAGAAAGTAGTGATAATTGCACAACTTTGTGAATATACTAAAAACTACTGAATTGTACATTGAAAAAGATGAATTTTATACTGTATGAATCCTATCTCAATAACACTGCTGTCTTTTTTAAAAGGTGCAATAGCTAATAATGACATTCCAAATAGAGAAGTTCTAAATATAAGAGGGCTAAATTTTCAACCATATTCACGGGCACTTTGAATTTTATCTGAGTAAGCTCATCTTTATATCCTGGGTCCTATCTACGAAGCCTGTAAAAGTATTTCTCTTTCACTATTCACTTTGAGAAACACAATCTCTTCTTATAAGGGAGAGGAAGAGGAGTGACTCCAACGAGGGGCTAATTCACATATGCTGTTCTTTGTTAACAAAGTACAGTCTATACCAGTCCATCTAATATAATTTATTAAGGCAACAAGCCGTTCATAGGAAATCCTGGGTCATCCAAATATTTGGCAGTCACAAAGGAATTTGTAGATAGTTACTTAATTCACAATCAACTATAAATCAAAATCGAGATACATCTATTGCTTTGCAATTAGTGGCAATTATTAATCAATGAAAACAGGATATGTTGTAAATATAAATACTGACCTTGTTTCTTTTAACCCTTCTTTCTGAATGACTTCCAATATCTGCTTTGCTGTCATTGGTGAGTTGGGATGTTTTTCTAGTGCCTGAAAAATAAAAATAAACATGAGATTCATAGATTATTACACGGAAGCATACAAGATGAAAACATGTGTGAGTCATGCAATGTTTCCTAAAAATTTACCGGGGAAGGAGCTGTTATATCAAAATAAGGTCCCATCACACAGCTCAGGTGTCCAAAGTAAGAATGGACACCTTACTTTCTTTTTTTTTTCTGGAGCTTTATGGCAATTTCTGCAACATATAGGGGCCATTCTTCAAAAAAATGTCACACAAGGGTGTGTGTATATACCAAAAAAAGAAAATGTGAAACCTAAAAAGACCAAGTTATTAAATGCATATAATTTCCTTTATTAAAATTGCTAGTATTTTATTATTAAAAACATGCTTTCAGGCTGTTAAAATGTTTCCTAAATTTCTAGGACCTTGGAAACATGGAGCCTGAATACTACCAATAGCAGAGAACAAAGTACTGGCCCGAAATAACCTCATGGACTTATATCTTGATCAGCCTCTTTTACATTAAAAGAAAATCAGAAAAAATAATCCTTCATGGCCAAAATTGGAAGCAGCATACAGAAACCCAAGTAACTCATTACAGTGTGTTTTCCAGTTCAGCTCAGTTTCCTTTCTTTTGCCTTTTCCAATGAATTTCAAGTAAGCCCCTTCCTCTTCCCATTCAGCCCACCTCAGCCTAATAAACTGGGCCCCATTTGCTCCCTCTCCCCTTCTGTCCTAGTTAGTTTTGAGCGCAAGGGAGTTCTTTTAAACAAAGTATGGGGAATCCATGGGACACAGTTATTTCCACAGGCACTAGACATTCAGCCCTGGAAATCAGGCTCCTTTATTTATCCAGGGACTTCATTATATGTATTGAAAGCTGTAAACAGCAGCATCCACACTGCTCACCAACAGGGACTAGAGGGACCACCTCTGGGTGCAAGAGACAAGTCTACACACATCTTCACGGTGACTAAAGATGCTGCACAGGAGCTTCCGCACAAGGCATGGCCCCACGCAACTGAACGATTCTAGAGTTCTAATTTGTGATTATTTACTAGAAGGATCATAACGATTAAGAATTAATAGAGTACACTAGAAACTAAAAATGGAGGCGGCTTCCAAATCTGTTCAAAATAGCTGTGATCCCTCCTGCTACCCATGGTCAAATTCAACTAGTTACTAGCAAAGGTACTGTTTAAGATCTTCCAATGAGTTACATACGGGCAGCCCCACCCCACCATTAGGGCCCCTTTCCTGCTGTCCCTTTCTAGTTCCCAGGAAATTTCCCCCATTTTTTCCCAGTCTAGATCAGTCCCTCAGTCATAGTTGGTAGGTTCTTTAAAGAATATAGAAATACAAGCAATGCTAGAAAGAGGGTATGGTGACAAGTATGTCACTGGAAAAGAAGAAAACTTGTCCTCACAGAGGACACTGGAGAACTGAAATGAAAACTGGGAAAGGGGGAAAAAGAAACATAAGCATAGCTGTATAGGGAAGAGGACTAAAGTATAAAAATATTGGTTTAAAAAAAGGCAAGAAGGAAACTGCACGATAGAGCTGAAAAGGGGAAAGATTAGATCACAAAGAAGGGAGGGAAAGAAATAGACATGAAAACAAAAAAATGCTGACAGAATTTTCAAAATAAGAAGAAGTGTAAGTACAGCAGTGCATACTTATGAATTACTAACAGGAGATGCTGTGGTCACATGGACTATATATACAGGGGGGGCATCACCCCCCAAATGATGGGCAATGCTGGGGTTACTAATGGTCTCTCATAAAAGATATGGGCAGAAGGTCAGTAGACACAGACATACATAAGTAAGCAAGCAAGGAAGAGGGGAGCTGGCAGGGAGAGGCACAGGATGGCAGAAAGAAGACGATAGAGGAGAAAGGAGAGAAAGCAGGAAAATTGAGCTGAACTGGGAATGTCCAAAAGGCAAACTGATTAAATCCAGAAAGAGCTGAAGAGGAAACTCCAGTGTACTGGGCAATGTTTTAACAGAAATTTGGGTGCACTCAAAAGTGGGGTTACTCACTGTGGAGGATTCCCTGTTTCTCTTCCTGAGTACAGGCCCCTCAGCACACCTGGGCAGCTCCTCCCAGCAATTGAGAGAATTTGGATAGCCCTGTCCCCTTCTCTATGACATCACATCCTACTCTACAAAGGAAGTAAAAGTGCCAAGAATTACATCATGAAGTGGATGAGAGGCAGGAAGGAAATGATGAAGCCACACAGAACACCAGAAGCCACCCCTCAGTTCCTGCAAGACAGAGAAAGGAGACAGAGAAGCAGAGGGTCCTGGGTGCCATCAAGCTTCACTGAACTAGCTGTGTGAACATTACTAGAACAAAAGATAGAGAGAAATTACCTTCACAAAACAAAACATTGATACCACCAAAATAATGTGACACATGGCAGAGACATGACTCAGACACACAGGCAGCCATACTCAAACGCTACGGTGCGAAGAAGCCCTAGTCAGAGTGAAACGGCGTCCTAAGCTTCCAGGCCCAGGCGTTAGATCGAGTAACTGCCCGTTGACCCCAACAATCTCAGGCTATGAGGTGCTCCAGTTTCATACGTCCTGCAAAATTATGCTTCTGGATTATCCTTCATGACATTTTCAAATACAATTAGTATGTGGATATGTTTTCATGATTATGCAATACTTATGTTGAATTTTAGTATGTTCCTCCCATTGTTTTCCATCTTGTAACTGCCTCTTTGAAAACTGGGGTCAAGAGTGCACTAGAGCAGGGAAGGGAGTGGGAATAGCCACCATTTTTTTATTGTAAGATTTTTCCAGAAATAGGTCCAATAAATATTTCAGATGATTAAAACAGGTTCAGACGGGCTTGGGCAATCCTGATATAATCGTGACAAAACAGGAAATCCAATTTTAAAGTATGCCATGGATAATTATTTAAAATAATCTGGCTTTCTGATAGCAAAAATTAGAAAAATGCAAACTCACACCTATATTATAGAAAACAAAATTTACCCACAAGCCTACAACCAAGATTATTAACTATTTTTTTTATTCATGCATATTATTTTTAATATAATTATAATTACATAAAGTACATATATATACTATCAGCTTACTTTTCTCCATGTAATTTTAATTTTTCAAAATGGGCATCATAATTAACACTTCGCGAAGTATAGGTATTTACATCATTTGAAAAATTCTACTAATAAATATAAATTTCCAAACAATATATTGAATGTAACATTCTAGGAGTATTACTGAGTCAAAGAATGTGAATTCTGTCATGTCTCTCGACACACTGCCAATTGTTTCCAGAAAGATTTTAACAATTTATACTCTCAGAACTGAGTCTGTTTCCTTTCCCACAACTTGATCAGTATTAAGCATTATCTTTTTGGTAATATTTGCCAACTCTGTAGTTCAAATTAAGAGGTAATTCACTGTTATTTTTATTATACTTCTGCAAATACTGATAAAGATTTTTTTAAATGAACATCATATGGGATAGAATATGACATGAGATATTTCTGTTTTTCTTACTAATGTGTAAAAAGGTTTTTATAAAATAAGAATGATATTGTTTTTCATATTAATAACACATATTCATTTCTTTTGTTGCTTACTTGTTGGATATTTTAGGGTGATATGCAAAGTTTTCTATTTTCATATTAACAACTCCATCAGATTTCTCCATTGTGATTCCTACTGCTCTTATGTTTAGAAATTCCTTTTCTCTAGAGAGCATGCAAATACCTACAAATATTTCTTTCAAGTATCTTTATGTTTTTATTTTTATTTTTATTTTATTTTATTTTATGTTTTTATTTTTAAATTCATCTGGAGTTTATCTTTTTGTACCAAGGTGAAGCACTAACTGAAGCCCCCACTTTCTATTAGTAAGATTCCCCAACATAATATGTTTCATAAGTCAGCCATTGTTAGCGAGGCATCCTCTACCATGTATTAATATTGGGGCAATGAAAGCTCTTTTGGATGTAAAACCAACACATAAATGTGGGAACTCAATATATAAAATGCACCAAAGCAGAGCTGTTTTTGTTGAGGTGGAAATGAAAGAGCTCAAAGCCCCCCATATTTACTCCCTGTAATGGCTTAAAGGAACTTCTGGGAATTTTTAGGGTCTCTGAAATAAACTGAAAACCACCATCCTGTCCGTGGGCTGGTCCAGGGGTCCTGCTGTGTTCCCCTGGCCTTTCAGTCAACTGTTGTGCAAGCACCACACTGTTTTAAATTGTCATATTACAATTCATTTCACTATCTGGAGAGGACATTGCTCTCATTATTCCTTCTTAAATTTTTAATTATTCACTTCTTTATATTTCCAGATGAAATTTAGATTGGAATTAAATGAGACATCTAATTAAAGTTTTAAAGAAATTTACACACATTGTTCCATGCGTTTAAGTTTTATTTTATAAATTGTAATAAGCTTTTTATTAAGTGTTTTATATTTTCAGTTGCAACCATTAATATACTTTTTCATATAATATTCTCAAATTTTATTGCTAATACATATAAAAGTCACTGAATTGCGATAATTATTATTTATATGAACAGCAAATTGAATTCTTAATAGTTCCAACAGTACAGAAGTACAGAATCATATTTTCTACAAATAATGTGAATTGTGTCTCCTTTTCAATAGCTCTGTTTTCTCTTTCCTACATTATTTACTTTGGATAAAAACTGATCTTTTCTAGTCACTGTCAAAAAATTTGTTGCCGACAATTGAGCTGCTTTATAATTCATTTCCTCAAAAACAGGCCCCTAAAACCACAGACTTTCCCTAAGAATATCTGTAGCTAGAATAGAATTCTCACTGCCCAGAGAAGACTGTAATTGGAAACCACTGGCCAGATATCACTGTCTCTATACAAATCAGTCTGTCACAGTGTTCAATCTTTACATAAAATGTCCTTTCTTTCTTTGTAAAACAAATTGTTCTCCTGTGTTAGAGATATATTGGTGATTCCACTTCACTCTCACTCTCTCTGAGTTGTGTCTTATGCTTCTGCCTCACACACTAAAGTCCTTTCAATTCTCAACTACCTTCTTTCTTCTGCACTGCGACTCCCCAGAAGGTTTCAAATTCAGCATTGCTCTCCAAAAAGGAGGATTTCAATGGCTAAGGACACAGATATGTACAATCACCAACCTTCCTAGCAATGGATCCTTTTGTATTTTTCAGAGACTGCAAATAGATGTGCAGAATTGGTAAATACACCACTGGATTTCACCTTCTTTACTTATGTGGCTGACTGTATCAGAGCCTATCTCAAAGACATCTAGATTCATGCAATTTTGATGCAACACAGACTCGTCCTAGAAACCTCCTCCCCCAAACTTCTACATGTCCCAGTAGAAGGAGAAAAAAAAAACCTGCAGAAAAAGGATAGTAATAATAGTTAAGAAAAGGAGAGAGACAGTTTGCCAAATCATCAAGGGCACAGGCCAAGCTAAGAATGTATTTTTCTGTTTTAGATTCAAACATTTTAACCTAATAAATATTTCACATATTTTAAGGCTTACTCAAGATTTCCTTGGTATCTCTCAAACACAAAAGTCATTTCAAGTATCCCTAAGATAAACACATTAGACCAGTGTTCAATGGATTAAAATCTTGGTTTTTCGAAAATACTAACCAGATGACTTTATTTTAAAAGACAAATAATTTCAAAAGTTGACAAAGATTTGGGGAATTGCTGGAAAAGAAGCATGAATTGGTGCAACCTGGAAAAAAGTTAGGCCCCATTAATGAAAATGAAAGAGAAGCTCACTATTAGCACACTACTCCACACAGACCAGGGACCATGTGAACCAACACACGGAGCTGGAAATACTCGAAGCAGCATCATTTGTGATGGCCAAAACCTACAAAACCCAGATGTCCACCAGCATCAGAGTGGTGTAAAAAAAAAAAAAAAAGAAAAAAAAAACCTTGGTTTTGGGACTCTAAATAAAATATTCAGAGCTTACTTAGTTTATTGCAAAATGAAAAGATTTCCACAATTTCAAATTGCTTCAATGATATCTGTTTAGATGTGTGGAATCCCAAATAAGCATCAAATGCCTGGCTCTCTCCCTTTTACTAACAGTTTTGAGTCTTCCCTTAATCGATACTGGCGGTTCATTAAAATGTTTAGCTGTTTAAGGTCTCATATCTTAGGTAAGTGATTTGCGGATTATAAAATAAGCCATTATACAGCTCTCTATAATTACAGAGTGCTTTCACACAATATATATTATTTCATTTGCTCTCATACAACACATTTTACTTTATTTGGCCTTTACATCAACTCAGTGAGATGCATAGAAAAGGCAGAATTAACTTTCTCTGAGATGCACAAAGTTGAAGTAATAGATCCACGATCACAAAATTAGTCAGTGGAAGGACAAGACTTGTACATATGATGATATTGATGATTATAATGCTTAAATACAGTGAGAGCAGTTAACACTTATGAGACAGTCCCTCTATGCTAAGTCTCTAGGGGCTGTGTATATACTACAATAGATTCCAGGATTCATATACAGTATTGAGAAACCTCAAAGGTCCATGTCATTTTGATGAAACATGAATTTGGACCACTGGTAGTAATCAGAAGAGGAAATAAATCACATAAAAAGTGATGGCACCTGGCCTAAACCTCAATTAGGTTGTTCCCTACTCCTAACATATGTGATTATTAAGAAAGGGTCTGAAGATGATGCTTATAAGTGTTCGATTTTACTTGCATGCATCTTATGGGGAAATCCTATGCCATAGTATTTGTGAATGTGACTTAAAAGATACAAAAATTTTGTTATAATGGCCTTGAGAATCAGATCTACTGCACACAAAAGAAAAGCAGCCTCAAGAAGATAAAGTGCCCATGAAGCCTGGCAACTAGTAAGTGATGAGTCTAGCCCATCAGACAGTGAAGTTTGCTCCTTTTACTGAGTTAAATTGTTTCTCGTCATGAGCACTGGGAGTTTACAGAAACAAAGGGCGTATAGTCAAAATATTATACATAGTATCTACCTCATAATCCCCACGTCAGTAATCTCACACTTAAGAACAAGCAAATACTTTCTTGAATGCTCAGATAATGGCTTAAACAGTACTTCTCCTTGGTACCCTGTTTCCCCCAAAATAAGACCTAGCCAGAAAATAAGCTGTAGCATGATTTTAGTGCCAAAATATGGCACCTTGGCATACTGAATATTTTAAGCCGAAGGAGTTTGTGGAAAAGGCACCCTTCTCCCTGAAACAGGTCATAAAACCCTCATGTGAGGAGTGCATGCCCTCCATATCCTGGAGGAATTAGGCTACAGCTTATTCTCCAGCTAGGTCTTATTTTCAGGGAAACTCGGTAGCAGCTATCAAAATTGTCATTAATTAGTATTAGTTGTTTAATGATATTCTCCCTGCTACACTGCAAGCCTCCTGAGATCAAGAACCTCAGTCCTCGTTTCTATCTGTACCCCTTGGGTTTCAGCACTACTAAGGAGGCTTCAGTAAAGCCCAAATTAATTTTGAGAGATGTTTCGAGTCATTCTATATTGGGAATTTTTGTAGAACAATGAAGAAGGGAGTCAGGTGGAGCAAGAAACCCTTCTCACTAGCTATCTGATCTTAAATGTTTAACCTCTCTGACTCTCAGTTTCTTCATTTCCTCCTTTATGAAAATGTTGTGAGGACTAAACGACATAATGAACGTAAAACACTTATTATTCCAATAAGACAAATGGCTGTACAGCAATATGTGTTAACAAACATTAACTAATACTATTAGCTGGGGGGAGCCCTTGTTGAGCATAGCATAGAAAAGTGAATCTTTTCAATACAAAGAAGAGAGCTATAAAAAAAAAAAAAGGATGGACATTAGGCATCTCTTAGATTTCCTGCATCAAATGTACCAGAGTTTCTACAAAACAGGTTGGCCCCATACTGTCATCCCTCATCACTGCAAGTTACTTATTTCACTGTAGATTTACAGATAACTTTGCACTGCACTGTGCCTAGTTTCATTATCCAACAGTCAGTCTTCCGTTCTGTGTTTAACAAGTGGGATTATACAATATGGCACTCTTTTAGACCCTGCTGTCTTACCTAGGGAGAACAGCACACTACAAATTATCCTTTTACTTGAGTTACAAATCAAGTAAAAGTATAGAATACCAACAGTAACAACTTACTTCCAACAATAGATACTTAAAGACAAACTTTCACTTTCAAGCAACTGTGATATACAGTATCATAGAATATGCATCAGCAGGATATTCTGTTTCACAGTAAAATTATTTTAATTGCCCAGTTTCATATAACCTGAGCATAGCTAAGAGTAGAAACATGGCTTCCTGGGTTTAGAACAGTTCAGAGAATAACTATTACCTAAACTTGCCAATATTCAATATTGAGAATTGAATTCTAATTTCCTGTGGAATTTTGTCAACTTTTCTCTACCTCAGTAAGTTTCTAATTTTTTGAAACAGTTGACAGTCCTTTTTTAAATAGAAAGAAAACAGAAAGTGAGAGACACCCAGGATTTCTACAATGGTCCAAAAAAAGTTTAAAAATTAATAATTATTTAAATAACCTTTTTCAAAAAAAGTAAAACATCTCTTTAATGAAAAAGAAATCCTTCTATCACAAAAATATGTAGGCAGTTTATTCAGAATCTTCTAATTGTTGAAAAGTTTTTTCTGTGCATCAAGTGAAAAAAATCTGCTTTTTTATCATTTCTACTATGTAGTCTAAGTTTTTGCCTTTGAATGTGACAATTACTTAATATTAAATTCCAAGCACTTGCCTAACATGTAAGCTTAAAGTATGGTAATTGTGTTATATGAATTTACAAAATAGGGTCCAATAATTTATTCACATAATACACTGTCACCTGTTTGAAACACTATTAAGGGCCCAGTTTCCCTTTATTTTCAGGCTAATGGATCCTCAGTTTTTTCCATCAATCCTCAATAAAATAGCTTGCCAACCCTACCTCCTGAATCACCCTTCTTTGAATACTCCCCAGTTTGCCAATGTCACTTGTAAAACACAACATGTATTTAAGAATTATACTAATTGAAATAAGCTAGCTAAATACCATTGATAAACATTCTACATGTAATTTGATCAAAACATAATACAGTACAGTGAAACAATTACTTTCCTTTTGCTAACTACTATAATTACATTAATGCAACTTAATCTGACATTTGTTCTTTTTCTTTTTTTTAGCAGTCCTAAAACTGTCAATCAGCTAAAACCTCCAGATCTTTCAACATTTGCTTCTAGAATCACAAGCATAATTCTGTGGTGTATTTTCCAAACTTGCTAGACATGACTGTATCTTTGTTTAATGCACTAGTGTTTGTCTCAATACATTTTTGCAGCCTCTGAAATCTTATCCCCAAATATCTGATTATCCAAGGTAATAGCTATACTTCGTGGCATCCACACGATTGAAAACTACTTATCTCAGTTAAACTTCATCTTTTTAGGTTAAGGTTATTTGTTCAAGCTTATAATGTTCTTTTGGAATCATTATTCTCCTGTCCAACTGTTCAGTTTCCCTTTTTATTTTCTGATACCCACACATTTGACAAGCATGACTTTGATGTATTCCTCCAAGTTATTCATGGCAGAGCTGAGCAAGGCAATGGGGAACAGAACAGCAAGCCACTGTGGCTGCCTCTGGGATCTCCTTTCAGACTGATACTGATTAGCCAATCAATATACTTTGTCTATAGATGTTCAATCTGCTATAAATTCATTTCATTATGCTATGACCAAGTTTATACTTGTCCATCACTTTTAAAAGAGATCCATAGTGGACTATGTCAAATGACTGGCTGAAATCAGCTCCAACAGGAACATCCTCCTGATGTCTAAGTCTAATAATCCTATCAAAAATAAATTAATTTAGGATGACATGAATTAACTTAGAGAATCCATAATGCCTTCCAGGGATCACTACTTCCATTTATAAATGTTCACACTCATCTATTCAATAATATACTCTAGAATTTTACTGAAAGTTGAGATAAAGCTCAATAGTCTGTGATTTCAAAAATGTTCTTTTCCCTCTTTTTATAATAATAATAGCAAATACTTACACAGCAGGTACTCTGCATAAAACGTTCCTCTTACATGCATATAATCTGACTTAATGAAGTATTTCAAAAATGAGAAATCACACCTGATGACAAAGTTGCTGTAATTCTGATCTAGGATATTGCACTAATTTTATGGCAGCTAAAATGTAGACGCAAATATTCATCAGTTAACTCCCAGTAGCTGAACAAAAGAAACATTAGTTTATCAGAGTAGATAAACGTTTTTCTATTTCTAAACTAAGAGATTGTCTCATATGGATATTCATATGGAGGCACTGGGTGGTAATGAGCAAGACTTTCAATGAGAGTTTCCCCAAAGCAAGCACAGGACATATGTAAACTATGTTGTAGAGTCGCTCGTAAAAATCTAAACATAACTTAATATAATTGAGAATAATTAGATGAAATAACCCAAGTCGACAGTCCTCCCAAGGTCCAATATGATTAAATTAAGATAATCTCACAACAATGTGGGATTTATTTATATTTTACAACTATAGATATAATAACTCTGAAAAACAGACTTTCAGGTAGCATAATTAATACAATATTATGAAATTTAAGGAGCTTAATGTGCATTTTTGTCCACATATGGGAGACTAAACAAGCACCTGTCCATACAGAAGTCTATGATCAAAGCCAGCATTCTCCTCCGATAACATCCCGAAGCAGCAATCAGTTGAGACCACAAATTTCCACATCCTGGGAATCCTTACAACGTGCTTCTATTAATAACAGCAGGTAGTACTTATGCACATAATACTAGGAAGCATTTTGTAACAGGAAAAAACGAGCCACATTTCTAAGAACTTGACTTCTGTTAACATATTTAATTCTCACAATCACCTATCAAGGTAGGTATTATGCTGTTGTAGATCAGAGAGCTGGGACACAGATATGTTAACTTATTTATACCAGGCTGTTTCCAAGTAATAAGCAGAGCTGGGATTAAAACCCATGCCCTTGGACTCCAAGTGTTTCACCATCACAACAGACTGCCCTGCAGCACAGAGTGCAAACTTACTTAGAGGGTAATTTAGCAGCACTGTTAAAATGTAAAAGGTGGGCAGTCCCATTTGTTGAGCCTAATCCATCTTTAAGTATTTTTCTTATAGAAAGCCACAGCCCATCTTGCATGTTCAGTGAAATATTAATTGAAAAAAAAAAACAAAAGATACAGTCTGAGAGGAAGATGGAGAAATAAATGAAGGCAAACACACCATAAAATAATGCACAACCATTACCAAAAAACAAACAAAAAAAAGCTATACAGTAACATACAAGGATGTCCATGAGAAACTGATGAGTAAACATAAGCAAGCTGAAGAACAATATTTATAGAGGAAGCATCTATTCAAGTGCATGTGGTATGCATATACACACACCCACACCCCCCCACACACACACATACATTCACACCATATGAAAATATTCAGACAGTGAAAAACTGTTACCCTGGAGAGTGATAGAAAAGCAAAAGTTGAAAGAGGAAATTTCATACTTTGAAAATTTTTTTTTGTATTTAGGAACACAAATTACTTTCATAATCTTTAATCATATATTAATACAATCTCCATATTATATAATTTATATAACGTATGCATATATTATATAAATTATATATTATTCAACTAATCAAAAATCAGTTCCAAAACAAAATAAAAATGAGTACTCATACAACAAAAGAAACAGTTATACATCTTATACTGTACAGCACAGTGCAGAAAATAAAATATAGGTATACTGAATGTTTTCCAAAGCAAATATTATTCATCGATTCAATCTGAGTCAAGAAAATTCTTCAATTTTATTCTCACAGGCTGGTCTAAAATGACACCATATCCAGAGGTAGCTGCCAGAAGGAATTAGCTGCAAAATATATCTTGAGACAATTGTAGAAACTTGCTTTGTTATATGGAATTATTTAATTCTGACCATTAAATGTTGAAGGACAAAGATGACGATGCTTGCTTTGTCAGCATTAATAGTAACCCTTTTCTCCTGAATCTAGTTAAACAATAGCATCACCTCCTCAATAATTCATTGATTTAACAAATATTTACCAAGCACACACATATACCAAAATGAAACACAATAAAACACGTTATCACCATCTCTGGAGACACTTATCCTCCGGTTGACTACAGTTGCGGAAGGGAGGATGGCAAACATCTAATTTACTCAGAAATAGATTTAAAATAAAAAGGAAGGAGACTAGGCCATATGCCTTTTTTCATATTCATTCAAAATGCCAGTTTAGTCTACATAGAAATGATCTTGTCTATCCTATTTCTTGGGGTGGTATTATAACTCAGATTCTATGTAGTAGTGATGATCATCATGGTATTTTTTTTTCTTTTTGGTCACTGCTTTATTTCCAGTACTTGGCACATGGTAGGCACTTAATAAAAACTTGCCTAATGAAAAGAAAACACAATGAACAAATGACAAGGGAGGATTAATGTGCTGAATTTATTGTTGTGTGTACAACGACTCATTCTTACTTCTGAAAGATAACGTTTCCTACTTTGATTTGAATGGGGGCTATCATATTCCTGTAGAGACTGAAGAGTTCCCTACTAATGATGGGGTGCTGGGACGGCAGGGGTTGGGGACACAACGAGGGCCAGTCACTCATCTTCTCCACGATATATTAGCCTAAAACTCAAGAAAACAAATTTCAGTTGCTTGCTGGTAATAAGCCCATGTGATGCGAACCTGAGGTTTGCTGGAAGCCATGTTCCCAGCCATGTGGAAGAAACCAGGCTCAGAAGGCAAGGCTTCTGTTCAGAGAGAAGCAGGCATGGCAGCATCTGACACACACTGCGTGCCTTCTTACCAGGTGTTACTCAGGGCCTCCATTGTCCTCTACTGGCTGATGTTTACACAAGTTTCCCAATCAATTCTCCTTCTCACTAAACTGGTTAGAGTTGGGTTTTAGGCTCTGTTCATTGCTAAATGTTCATGACCAACATGTCTGTTATACTAATTAAGCCTTTAGTTGGTTCCTTTCACAGGATAGTTTTTTTAAGAAGTACAAAATATATGGTGTTGCTAAGTCTGATGTTAAATTTTGATTCTTTGGAAGAGTAGCTATTGGTAAAATTTATTTCTTCATCATTGGCAAACCAAATTCTTAATGAAATAAAACTTGGGAATGCAGTGCCAGCCCTTTGTCAAATATGCACTTTGACCCATCCAGAGACAATAGTTAAAAAAAAAATTAAACAACTGCATAAAATTAGGAACTCACCAGGCAAAGCTATAAATAATTCAAAGAGTTAAGAGGTCATTACCTACAACTCAAGTTTGATGAGTAAAGACTTTCTGAATCCCAGGCTTCAGAAAAAAAGGCTAACATTTTAAAACTCTGAAGCAGGTATCCCGGTATTTTAGCAATATGACCTGAAGGCCTTCTATTGGCCAAAAAGCTTATGTGATATGTGCTTCCCTGTTTCTAATCAGAGTCATGCATAAAAACCTACCATAACTGTTTATATGAAAAGCCACGTCAAAGATCTCCCACCGGATTTATTATAGTCAAATAATTAAGATATTATTAAAGTATCTGGATCAAGATTTATGTTAAATCCATTCTTGGGGCCATTGCTTTTATACTCTACTTGATGTACTATTCACCTAAACATCAGCCAAGTTCTCCAACCCTCTCCATCCTACCCCCCCTTTTTGGTCCTGTTTCTTAAAGTGTGTGCTAGAGGAATGAAGGCCATATTTATCAGGGCACAAAGCAAACAGCACTGGTTTCAATCAGCCAATATTTGTTGATCTGAAATACGGGCTGGGTCTCTTTAAGGAGGCAATGGAGCATGAAAACTTACCTTTGCCAACAAAAGATTCTTTATGAAATCAGATAGTCCCTATTGCTTTCTAGCCTTCCTCAGTCCTGATTTCACCAGTCAAGTTCTACATCCAGGCAGGCTGGGACCTCATTAAACTATAATGCTACGTTTAGATGTCAGAATGAAGAAAAATGATGAGGCCTGATGTGATCAAAGTATCTATCCCTTTGAAAAGAAATACAAATAAGAGTTACCTATTAACCTACTCTAAATTAACACTTACGTAAAGTCTTACTTAGATTTTTCCCAGAGGTTGCCATTCAGCATTATTAAATTATGTCTGAAGATAAATTAGGCCAGATGTTTTTCTCTTAGAGTCACTCAACTACAGGCAGTAGGCAATAGGCCCACCCTCTTCATGAAAGCTACGCAGACAAAATGCTTTGAGGTTTCTGTTACCTACCTTGACATTCAGGTTTTAAGAGATAGCTACACCTGCCATCAGGTGTAGAGAACATATAGGAGAACAAATGCTGGAATGTTCTGTAGGTATCCTGGTGCAAAGGGGATCCCAATGTAAAATATATCATCTCCATATTACTGGGGATTAAAAGAGGATGATGAAAATCTGTCTTATGGCCCTAGCAATTCAGTGGTGGCCTTACCTATAATAATTATAATTAAGTACCTATACCCTTGTATAAAGGCCAAAAATTTTTGAAGGCATTCACTGTGAAATCAATGACTCCTGCAGATAAATTATGCCATAATGAAAAATATCATTTAACATGTAAGGGACTGCATTAACAACTCCATCCTCATTTGAGCAAAAGATTGGTAGAAAATTTTAGGAAACCTGGTTTTGAGTTTTTGCTTTAGTGCATGGAACAGATACAGCTGCATCCTGGTGAGATGTAGGGCTAGACAAACATTGTTCATCTGGTGTAAGATGCATATGGTCAACACATTCCTTGTGGTATGAAAATCTGCAGGCTTTCAAGACAAGTTTTCTTCATTTCCCCCCCCTTTTCCTACATGAAGGGGTAGGGCTCAATGGGGAGCCTGTCAGCTGTCAGAAGTTTCTGTATGCCATATCTAGAGAAGAGTGGAAACTGGTGGGAAACGGCCTGAGGGAGACTGAGGTTTCAATGGAAGGGAAATGTACACAGGAATCTCAGAGACAGGCTGGGAAATATAATCCCTTATTGGGGGTGCTCCTCTCAATCAGCACTCCTCTAGGCTGGGGGGGGGAGAGGGGGAGGGAGAGAGGGAGAAGGGGAGAGGGAGAGAGGGAGGGAGGGAGAGAGAGATTGGGAGAGACAGAGAGTGCAAGAAAGGAAAGAAAAGGAGGAGGTGTTATTACAGTGTCTGCTTTCCTCTTCTCAATGGTGTGTGGAAATCTGGCCATACCTTTTTCAATGAAACACAATTTGTCTGGACTTGGGAACTTGAACTCATTTAAACTGTCCAGGTGACCTTTTTCTATCTCTTTAACTATCTGGGAATTCAATTCCCTGTTAACAATAATTGTCCTGCTCTTTCTGGTTAGAAAACTTTCCTCCTCAGTAGACAGATGGGAGGAAAAGCAATTATTTTATAAGGCAAGAAAATAAACAGAATTATCTTGAGAATAAAAAAGAACTTTCCTTGTAATGAAAATTCTCTATTGTTTGTTGGTTTGAAAATACCAAAGCACCAATACTGGAGAGGGTGATTTTACAAGGCAATTTAATGTAATGAAGAAGAAAAACGGGGTTTGACCTTGTTTGCCTTACTTACTCCTTAAATGTGTAATTATGCATTTAGTATCTCATAAACAAAGGTAAGAGGTGGCCTGGAATGAAAACACCTGTTTTGCTATAAGGACTGTATCTGTCAGGATAGGCAGGGATACAAAACAGTAAACACCAACTCTGAATCTTAGTAGATTAAAACAAACACTTAGTTCTTACTCATATCTATACGTCCAACCAAGACCCAGCTGACTGAAATTCCATTTTGTCACCAGCTTCTGTGATCAACACATCCGGGAAAGAAATAAGAGGACTCAAACACTGGCGAGAGGGAACAAGACACCTCCCATTATAATGCCTAACTTCAAGGGGGCAAAGAAATGGACCCCGACCACATGACTTGAAGAAAGGAAAATGGAAGGGTTGTGCACCAACCACTGACTATAACGAGATATCCAGTCAACCACTCGTTAAAGGCAGAAAAAAAAAACCATTAATAACTTAGAACACAATCCTTTTTTTCTCTGTAAACTCTACCCAACAGAATTAAAGATATATACACAAACACAGAGAAAAAATTATAACCAAACAGTAAATTTTATTAATGTTCTACTCTGTTTCTTCGTCATTCGTTTTTCTGAATGGCACCTTTAATGTGCTTGAAGTTGCTTCTTCCCTCAAAGCTGCCCATTACTATCACCTAACACCAACAGAACAAGAAATGAAGTTTCATGAAAAGAGGCAGTGGGAAGACTAGGCTAATTAGAAAGGGCCTCATTCTCTACGCCAGCTTTTAACAAATGAAAAACTGTGTAACTTTCATGAATCTTGCATTTCCTACCATGAAGCTGAACTCAATAATGAATTCTGACAAAATATAATAATAATAATACAGCAGAGTCATTAGAAGGTTAAAAGGAAGTGCAATATCTGTATTTCCTCGTTGATTTTTTTTCTTTTTCTCCTGATAGTCCATCTATTTCTATTTATTTTACTGAAACTTTGTTTGTGAAGATAACATTAGCCAAAAAGTAAAGACAGGTATATGAAAACTGGAGAAAGGACTGGATCAGAGATAACACTTTTGTTTATTTTTAATAGTGTCTTTATTTCTTTTTCTTATTTTCTCATTAAACATCCTGGTGGGTTAAATGAGCTTTTTTCCTTCATACACACTAGCATCTCTGCCTAGAGCAGACCATGAATAACATCAACTCTCAGTACCATCCACCTTCATCCAAACTGAAGAGGTATGGGTAAATTTCCACAAATCTAAGGGGGGAAAAAAAGGGAGGGAGTGGGGATAAGGAGAAGAAAAAAATTTCTAAAGCAGTACCTTAGTTTTATTTAAGCTTTAGGAGAAGAGAAATTCTATTAGATGAGTAAACAAAAGTGACAAAAATAAGATTGTGATGCCTGTAGAATTCTACATGAAATAAAGTCATTACTTATGCTGATCTTATCTCAATAGTCAAAGAAATGAGTGAGGATTTACACTATGGAGAAGGTAAGTTTGCTTCCTTTTGCTCAACTAACACTTTCTAAGGGTCATGATTAACCCTGTGAGGAAAACTTGGCATTTTTATAGTGAATAAAAATTTTACCTGCATACAGAAAGAACCTGGAAGCTTCATTCAGAATTATACATTTTGTGAATTCAGGCCTTGAATTGTGTTAAACTATATTATAAATATTACATATAGATTATTTATATATTACTGTAAAGCAGCGGTTCTCAACCTTCCTAATGCCGCGACCCCTTAATACAGTTCCTCATGTTGTGGTGACCCCCAACCATAAAATTATTTTCGTTGCTACTCTATAACTGTAATTTTGCTACTGTTATGAATCGTAATGTAACTATCTTTTTGTTTTCCAATGGTCTTAGGCGACCCCTGTGAAAGGGTCATTCAACCCCCAAAGGGGTTGCGACCCACAGGTTGAGAACCACTGCTCTAAAGGAACTAGAATATGAGGGAAAATAGAACAGAAATCATCCATTTTAACTTCTAGCCTCTAAATCAGGAAAGTAAGTTTCAGAGGAAGCAGAACATTTGCAATGGCTGCTTTGGCTTTAACATCTTTAAGATGTAAAATGAATATAAAAAAAAATAACACCAGAGAGAATGAATGAGAATGAGAAAGTATCTACATTAATAGGTTTAAGGTGAAGAGCTCTCCAGTTGGGCAGGCATGGATTTCAATCGTTCTACTTACTAGCTCAGCAAGTAAATTGACCCTGTCTGTAGTAAAGGCAACGGCGTTTATAATTTGTTTTCCCAGCATATTTTCCATCTGTCTTTTATTGGTGCTTTTGTGTAATTTTCCTCTGCTCCATGTAATCCTTGTGTGGCACTCTCTCATGTCACCTGATCCTGGCCATTGTTGTTGGTGAGGGATGGGGGTACCAGCCAAGTAGGACAAAGTGAAGACTTCCCTGGAACTGACATTAATAATAATCATAATAATAATAAGAAGAAGGAGGAGGTGGAGGAGGAGGAGAGGAAGATAAGGGATGAGGAGGCGTGGGGAAGAGGAGAGAGATGATAGGTAGGTAGGTAGATAGATATTCATTCTTGTTATGCTGGTGTGCTAATCTGTGCATGTCTGGGGTGCCTCTGACCACCTT
Source organism: Hipposideros armiger (assembly GCF_001890085.2). NCBI lineage: Eukaryota > Metazoa > Chordata > Mammalia > Chiroptera > Hipposideridae > Hipposideros > Hipposideros armiger. Next base: position 1,356,396 of record NW_017731523.1, on the reverse strand, counting down.
AGTTTGCCCAAGACTCAGATCAAATGCTGCCTGCAGTATGAAGCCAAGAACAAACAAAGACAAAGGGTGGAGAGAAAGCAAATACCTTGATGACATCATCTAAATCTCTATATCCACTTACAGCTGAAGTCCGCCCTCAGGTTTCTCAGTGATGTGAGCCTTTTAGCTTAAACTAGCTTTAATTACATTTATTTCCGTTGTAACTGAGAGAAACTCAACTAACAGACACTCTAAATCTAAATTTCTTAACTGAAAAAAATGTGGGTAATATTACAATGTGTCTCCTAGGTTTGCTCTTAGGATTAAACAATATAATGCATATAATAAGTTAGTGCAGTGACAGGCATATACGTACTCAATAAATATTAGCTCCTACCCATTATTATTAATTAGTGTTCCTTTAATAATAGTAATATTTTATGATAATTGATATAGTAAGACTATTCCATAATTATATCAGAATCCTATACTCTCAAAAAGAGGCTATGACACCAAGCCTATAAACATTTTACTTACATTTATAAAGGAGGTTGTTTACATTGCAAACATTTTCAATATGTGTTGGAATCAATGTACTAGATAAATCTTCTCTTGGTTTGCAAGTGATAGTAAGTCTTTATAGATCATTACTATACCTTATTAAAATCACTTTTAGGTTATTAAATTTCTACTATACTATACAACTTTAAATTTATAGACAAGTATCTCTTGGGCCCTAAGTGGTTTGTTTTTTTAAACTGATTTCCCAAAGGTCAAGGTCCATATCTTATTTCATTCACATAGCACCTAACATAATGGCAGAAACTGAATATTTTCCAGTGCCGTTAAGCATGATGACTATCAAATTATTATCCCAAAGAAATAAAAGGTGTTAGTAAGCTGAAAGTAGGCATGGACTTTCAAAATCCATCAGTCGTCCAATTAACTCTTAGGAAACTTGATCCCTTCTCTAGATTGTATGGTGAGAATTCAGCAATGACACAGAAATAAATTAAGATGTAAGTTCTATAGTTCCACAGCTCTGTTGAAAACTCTTAAAAACTTAGCTCTAACAACTCCTCTGAAAAAAATCTTCTTTGACTTGTTCACTTTATTCAACTATAACCAGCACCAACTTAACATGAGGGAGTACATTAGGCACTCAGGAAATAATTATAATTAGGAAAGTAAATAACTTTGAAACATATAAAAGTTTCTCAAAGGACGCTGAAATCTGAAGAAAGTGTAGGAATCTACCAGATAAATTGAAGGGGAAGAGTAGAGTGGGAGGACTTTACGAAGAGAAGAAACGACAAGTACAAAGTCAAGGCAAAACATGGAACAGTCTGATAATTTCAAAGACCTAACAGTACTTTTATATGATTGGCATTTAGAATGCCAACAGCAAGAGAATCAAGCATTGAAATTGGAGAAGTATAAAAAAGGCCAACCTAAAGAATTCTGAAACAAGGGACTACACTCTGAGAATAATGAGAAGCTATTGTCAGGCTTCTGAGAAAGAGGTATTTTATATATTCCCCATTAGCAACTCCAGATTCACCCTCTACCCTTCTTCACCCAACTCTCTGGCCCAGTAAGCTGACATCTGTGAATTTCTTCAGTGAATATCCCCTGTGCTCTGGCTTCTGGATGGGCTCAGCCAATAGGAGGCACCCACTGGAGATCAGAGAATGGAAGGAGAGAGGAGCCAGGGTACCAGCATCCATGTTTCCCCCCTGGCAGTGGCTAGATTTTACTGCCTGTGGTCACAGTTTCTGTCAGGCACTCTTTTCCTGCAATCACAGCCTGCAACATGGCATTAAACGGCTCCCTGTTCTTCTTGGCCCTTCAAGTCTAAGGCTAGTACAGCTTCCTGCTGGTGCTAGCCCTGATTTTCCTCACTATCCTTTGTTCTTTTCTCTTCCTGTCCCCTAACTTTATTTAATTACCCTTTTCAGATGATGCCATTGGTTTCCCACGGGAACCAAGTCAGACTCAAGGTGGGGGGTACCATGGACAAGTTTGACCTTTAGTCAGAACTCAATGGGGTACTATAAGTCAGTTTTACCTTTAAAAAAGTGGTTATGGAGGCAATAAAGAGAATGATTCCAAGTGGAGGCAAATCTAGAGTCAACGAAACCAGTTATAAGGTTGTTGTAGCAACTTAATGAGAAGATAGAAACTACCAGCACTATCATTACCTGGCATCTTCTAATGTCAGATACTATACTAAGTATATTATACACATTATCTTACTTAAATATTCCAGCCACTCTCTAATGTTATTATTCCCCTCTAATAGACAATGGAACTACAGTGGAGAGATGTTAAATAATTTGCCCAAGGTAAAACATAGTAAATGGCAGAACTGAGTCTCAAACATAAATCTTACTGACTTTAAGGCCTGCCATTAATCTATACTGTTTCCCATATACTCACAGTACCAAGGTAAATTACAGTAGAGTGGATACAAGTGTAGGATGTAAAGATAAGAATTTGAAGATTTGAGGAAATGATATAAAACTGTCAGAGCTCAGTAATTATGGAATAAAAGAAAAAAAATACAAAAAGGCATTTATGATGACAGGAAAGTTTTCAGCTTGAAAACTATGAAGATGGTGGTCACTTTCACTGAAAAGAGAAAGAAACGGGGAGCAGACATGCTGGGAGCAGGAGGTGGGGAAGAGATGAGACATTCAGTTTTAGTATTATTGCTATGAACATGAAAATGTTTCCACAATAGTACTGAAGAGGCCATATATGCTTTCTCATCAGTCCCTAGCAGCTAAAGTATAGACATATTGGGTGGTCGGAAAAGTCATGATGTATTTTTTCTGTTTTTCTTTGCAAAAATGCGTCATGACTTTTCCGACTGCCCAATAGGAACTAAAGTCTGACAATCAGGCGCATCTGCCTGTGAATTTGAATCTTGAAATTGAGATGCAAAGACATAGCAGATTATGACAAATTCATATGATACACTGACAGCAGTGGCAAGTATCCCATCTCAGCACTAAGTCACAGTTGTGACCATTAGTGGTGATAGTGGTACCCACCACAATATCTCAACTAGACTAGTTGTGTAGCATGACTTTGTCTATATGTTTTTGCTGACCAGCATCTATTGATCCCTGCCTATTTTTTAAATTTCTTAAAATTTTTAAAATTTTTCCTCATGATTATATAAACTACTTTGTTGCCTCAAAAAAACTCCTTTTCTACTTAAGTTAGCAAGAATTGTTTTCTGTTGCTTGTGACCCATAATTCTGACTGATAAAGCCAACACATTCACTGCTGTATCCTGTTCAGTGTTAATGAAGTCTGGTATGCATTGTTCTTAAATCATTTCCAACCCATAAGCTAGACATGCTAAATCTGCTAGATGCTTAAGGAACTTTTAGAAGACTTCAAAGAATTCATGGCTTGGTGGGGATACAATGGAATAAGTAAGTTCTATACCACAACATGATTAAAAATTTAAAGCATAAAAAGGAAACAGGTATAGTCCAAAAAGAAAAAAAAAAAGTACGAGTATACTCTAGGGACCATGTGGAATACACACAAATCCATCCATAAACATTTAAGACAGAGTATGAAAACTCAGAACTTCAAGGATAAAGATAACATGTAACAATTCTCAGATACAAAAAGCATATCCCCTCAAAAACAAAACAAAACAAAAAAACAACTCAACACAGACCAGGTATCACAACTGTTCATGAAATAACATAATGAGGGCACATTTCCAAAGTAGTAAGGGTAGAAAATTATCTACTAAGACTTTTATAACTAGCTAAATTATCACTCAAAGGAAAGGGATACATGGAATCACTCAGTTTTTCCTACCAAGTTTCTCCACTTTTTTTTTTTTTGTAATGAAAGCTGTGCTGAGCTTTGTGAAGCGATCTCCTTTTGAATTGTAATCCACATATTTGAGGGATAATGTTACTAAAGGCTGTTCTTGACCACTTTCGTACACCCAATCTTTACTGTATTAAATTTATGAGTATATGAAGAATTTAGGGAGAGGGTATGGATAACGGGGAGAAGATATGGCCATTGCTCACTCTTTTCTTTTTTAATTCTTATAACTTCAAGTGAGTCTATAATTAACTTAAAAAACGTTTAATAAAAAAGAATTTCTAAGGGGTGGGCAAAACAAAAACATTTTTATATATACAAAGACTTTATGAACCCAGCCAGAGACCCTCATTAAAAAAAAAAAACTATTAAAGGAGGCAATTTAGAAAGGGGGAGTATGAGACAAGAAATAAAGTCGAGCACAGAAGTTGACAAAAATGTTAATAAATTTAATTATCTACTGTTAAAAACAACTACTTTGCTGTGTTTCAAAAGAATATAAAATAAATCTAAGGCTATATAAACTGTGACAAAATGGGAAGGCTGGTGTGATATATGCTAAATTCTGCATATTGTCAGGGAAAACAGTCATACACCTTAAAAAAAAAGTGTTGCCAATATTGAAAAGAGCTTCCTGTGACCTGTTGAATTTAACTTCAAGGTAATCACAAAAGTTTTTAAGCAGAAGAATGATTCAGTAAGATCAGATCTGTTCTAGAAAGATAAATACAGCTTTAGTAAGCAAGACATGGAAGAGAGATTAGAGACAAAATTATTTGGAAGGTCAGAACTGTGTAAAATATAGTGAATGAAAACAAAAGAAGCTAAATGTAAGCTATATTTAGAAGACAGAATTTACCACTCTCCACAGATAACACGTGTTTAGGTATACATAGATAAGTTTCCCCCAAACAGGAATGCTGTCACATTCCTCTTTCTGTGTCCAACGCATAAGATATTTGTGGGAGGTATCCGATAGCTGCTTAACTGAACTGGGTAAGTTTCATTTGAAATATCCATAGTACATAAACAATAGGAATTGTTAATATACATCTAAAATGTAGGGGAAAAATCAAGGCTGGAGTCCTCATCATGGGAGAACTACCATTGGGTGGATAAGACTACTAAAGGAGGAGGGACAATAAAATAAAAGAATTCTGAGATATATCAACACCAAAGGGGAAACCAAGAGGAGAAGGGACCCTTGAGCAAGCAGGAATGGGTATGAAGAGTGATGAAAAAAGAAGAAGAATATCAAAGAAGTTTGATTCAAAATATTCTAACTGAATTCCTAGGATTGATTTAAAAGAGACAAGAAATTAAACAGAAATAATTCAGGAAAGACAACTTCTAATTGCAAGATTTTGAAGAACTATAATGAATATTTTAAAGGAAAGAGATTTGCTTATAAATACTTTTTAAAATAAGAGATTATCCGTGTATGTGCATGGCAGGGAGGAGGAGAGGTTGGAGGGACATACAGAGTCCTCACGGCCCAGATAGCAACTTAGTTTAGCAACCATGTCAACAAGGTTTTTGATCCATGCACAAATTGCATATGCAGTCATTTATTTTGATATTAAAAGAAACTAAGAAGAATAAAAAAACAGCCTCACTATATCATGTCTTCTCTATGACTAAGCTGGAGAACACATCCAAAAATCTGATCTCAATTTCTAATTCCTTGAAATTATTAAAATAGGTCCTAATACATTACGGTTAATGAAATCCTGGAAATGCCATCTGTCTTCTGAATAATGGACCCTAAAGAGGGTCCATCTTATTCCCTTCTTTCTTTTAAATTGCAGATAATGTATTCAGAAATCAACTACTGCATAAATAAAGGAAAATGGAACCATTGCAAAAAAAAAACACTGCAGAATTATTTTGAAAATCATTATCTAGTTTTTCATGGACTAATTTATGTTAGAGATATGCAAAATAAACCAAGGTAAATAACGGTATCATCTAGTAAATTATATATCTATATACTTAGAAAAAAACCTGAAAATGTCTAAGGTTGTCCACCAAGTATGAATTGCACTGCCTGGGAGAATTCCTCAGGTTCTAAAACTTCTACCAAAGCTAAGGTCTTGGATATCATTTAAGTTCTATATTTCAGCTATTAAAGTCAATGTTCTGACAAGCCCTTTGGCTCTAACCCCAGGGCATGAGTTTGCCTTAAAACTACCTAAGAATGTGTCAGAGGGCTATATGTCAATCAACCTGGAGAAGTGCCTATTTCCAATTTAGTGTTGTCAGTCGCAGACATTAAAACCACCAACAGTTAATTGTTACCACTTCAAGTGGGAATACTGAGGGAAGAGGAGAGGTAGGTGTCTAAGTTCAGGCTGATAAAGCTGTTAATTGCTACCCTTTTATGTAGATTTGTTTAATAATGAAAACAATGTGGCTAATCATATAATGTTTCTATTTGTTCCCCAAGGGCTCTTCAGGGAAAGTTTCAGTCAGGGCTACATTTCCCCAGTTACCAACTGTTCAGGGACAAAGGCAGAACAATCAAGGCACTCAGTGCTGGCAAATAGCTGAAAGTGGCTCTATACAGTGGCCCCTCCTCCCAGCCGCATCAGGGAGGGGCCAAGATCCGCTACTGACAACCTCTGGGGGAGAAATTTAAAACTATAAATTAACAACTTTATGCAGACTTTTGATGATGAAAAAAGACAGAAAAAAATGCAAAGCAGGCAATCTGAAAAGCAGGGTAAGAGTCTAATGAAGGCTTGGATCCACCATGCAACAAATCAGTTAAATTCACATCTGTTAAAATGCCTGTAGTATTTTTTTTAAATCAGAAAAGACAGCACAGAATTAAAAAAAAAAATCCTGTGCCGGTTCTGCTGCTTATAGTCAGCATAATGATATGGGCACATCAAGAAGCCGCACTTGGAGACCAAGATGATGAGAAAACCCTACCTACCTACCTACCTACCTGCCTTCCTACCTACCTACAGATCTCAAGTGCATATTCTAGGAAACAAAGTGCTCTGTGTTGTTTTGTACAAATGCAATAGATATTGGTTACTAATGTTTACTTTGCCTCATTTGGCAAAGGATATGGGATAGAATAAAGTTGTGTTATTTAAAATAAAATATTTCTAACATCAATTTTGGTTTCAGACTATTACCAAGTAATGGAAGGAAGCATCCAGAGATACCCCACACCACGTGTGTAGCCTCTCTAATAAGGGATAGTCATTTGTTTTCTGTTTTGTTTTGTTTTTTATTCTCTTTCTACTACCGCCTAACCCACCAACCCCATGCTACAATTTACAAAGTCCAACTGCTGAACATTACTTTCAAATCCCTCCCCAAAAGACTATTTTCAGATTGATCACAGTACCTACCCTCTCCAGTCTTCTGGTATTTCTAGGCTTGTCTGCTTATTGACCCCCTGAACCCATCCTCTCTCTGGGCTCTACACCTTCACCCATGCAGTTTGCTCGAATTGTTCGCCTCTCATCACCTGTTTAATCTTACTCATATTTCAAGGACAACCAACTTTCATGTAATCCATTAAGCCTTCTACAATCACCACATACTACAAAGTTCCTCCCTTCTGTAAGTCTGTAAACTAGCACCTGCCTGATCATTCATAGGACACCTACAGATGGTTTCTGCTCAGTCATCCTCCAGATTTTCTTGTCTCCTCTACTGAACTCTCTACTCCTGGAGGACATAGTGCTGTATCCTCCCCAGCATTTGAACCATATATGGAAGAGCCCTCAACATGTTTCAGGACCACGCTTCATATTTCCAATGTATTTCAGTGAAGTGTTGAAACTATTACATGATCAAATATTAAATTTAATTACTTTATAAGTTAACTTTTCCAGGGTGAAATTCCTTTACAGGTGTGGGGCTTCAGAATGAGTCACCCCAAGAGATGCCTCTGTGTGTTCTGATTGTTTCAGGCTAAGGACAATTTTAGCTTCAGGCTCAAGAGAAACTTCTGCCCCTCTCTTTACCCACTTAGAAAAAACTTGAATTAGGGGCCTTGCCCCTAAGGAATTATCAGGATAACCTCTTTTGACCTATCTATAGGGCAGGACAAACTTCTATTTACAAGGATCTGCTCTTATCACCCTGTGATGACACTTTGATGCCCCAAGGCACCTTACCTCATCCCTAGGTCAAGATGTCCTATACACCCATGTTCCCTTGCTGTCTCTGAACCTCTTGAGCACGTGGGGTCTCTGACTCTCTTGTGTATGTGGGGTTCCCATACATATGTAGGTATTAAATTTGGTTATTTTCTCTTGCTAATCTGTCTCATGTCTATTTGATTATTAGACCAGCCAGAAGAACCTTAAGTGTAGGGGAAAGTTTGTTCCTCCCCTACACAGGTATAATTCTACAAGTCTAAAAGCCATCATATGCCAAGAAGATAGTCCATTTCTGACACCCAAGGAATTATCTGCTACCAAAAAAATTTGTAGAAGAAGAGAAAAACTTAAGAATCAATTCTTAAAATTTCCTTTCATGTCAGCAGGAAATGAAAAATTAACAACCTAAACACTAGGCCTAAGTTCACATTTCTCATTAATTCAAACACATATTTTTTTTTCAACTTGAAACTCATTTTTATTTTGTCCAGATAGGCATAGAGATTGCTAACTTCCTCCATCCTACACATTGCAAAATGGAAATTTAGGTTCCATATCTGAAAGAAGAGATGATGAGATATGGACAGAAAGGGATGATGTTATGTGTACAGCGCAGAAAACAGCTAAATCAAACCAAGCTAAATGTAAGCGAGTGAAAACAAAACTCCAATTGCCAAATATATTAGACAGGCTCGTAAACCAATAAGCAATGCCACAATTATGCTTATGTGCACCTTTGGGGCTTACCCCAAATCACAAGTTAAAATTATCTCAACTGTTAGGGCCTGGTCATAACCCATAATCTAAACACCACTAGCATAGCAAGTAATGTCAACAGTAGCACCAATGCTCTCTCCTCCATCCCCCTGTTCATCATTCCTGAAAAATTATGTTTATTTCTAAAACAGAAAGACAAAAGTCCAAGCAACCAGTAAGTTAACATTTATGAACAGTTTTCTATTTAACAGCTATCAGTGTCTTCCAGCTTTATTTTCCAGAAACCCTATCAGTTTATTTAGAATATGATGCATTATGCAAGAGGTTTTGCACTGTGCAGAAGGTTCATAGAGATTTCCTTTAATTAATAAACCCCCACTTAATTTTTAATACAATATGATATACAAGATTCCAATTTCTCTAAAACCTTCAGTAACCCTGCTATGGCATAAAGAGATATGTGCCTGTTTTCTCCCAACAATGAGGCAAAATTGCTATTTAAATTTTTTTTTCCCCCAAAGGTCACCTTGAACTACCGAGGAAAAAAAACAAAAACACTGATATTCATATCTGTGTGAATGTATCTCAACTATGAGCAAATAAATCGGCCATGTTACCAAGCACAAAGCTATTGAAGATTGTTACGATTTTTTCAGGTGCCAGTGAGACTAAACGAAGATTATAAGGAATGAAACAAATAGAAGGAAACTCAGTGAACAAATTAATACATTAATTTGTTAATATCTTAACAGCAGCATTCCCTATAGAACAAAGCGATGCAACTATCAAAAAGCACTTCTCAAAGCAACAACATTTTTGCATGTCAAAAAAAAAAGAATTAACCTAGAACAAATATATAAATAACAGTATGTTCTGTGTTAAGCCAGTAACAAAGAAACCCCTTAGAGCAGTAAAACAAAGTCCTGTCAAATCCCCATTTTTTACAAAGAAGCATGAAGATCTTTTCACAATGGTTTAAACTGTATTTATAGTAACAGAGTGAAGACTTGAGATAAAAGTCAAAAAAGATTAAAGTCAAAGCCCCAGCTCAACATGAGTTATGGTTTTGATTTTTATTCTCATTGTGGTCTACAAATATTAAGACAGAAGATACTTCCATGTGATTATGGGATCCTCTGAGACTCTACAACCTTAGAAGAGCAGATAAAACAGATGAAAATGCATCTGGTTTGGGAGCAGACTCCATATTAAATGGCAATGCGCAAAGTAACAACCACAACTGCAGAAGGCCGAGGGGGAGGGGAAGAGGCTGAAGGCTGACATTTCTGCAACTGATGCAGGGCAGAAAAGAAAAAAGGAAAAGAAAAAAAAAAAGATGTGGTATTACTGTTTTAAAATGGCAGCCTGTTAATGATCACTGCATTCCTTAAAATACAGGGAAATGAGACCACCGTTCCTTTCTCTCCTAAACTAGGCAAGCCCACTACATACAAACATTACATACTTCTATGAAAAAAAAAAAACTGGTAGAGCTTGATAGCTGCATCTCTATCTAAAACAAAATCCCTGGAGTTGCCACACAGAGTTTACAGATTTGGAGACCACATACTTTTCTCACAAAGAAAAACAAAAATTCTGCTGTCTACTGGAAGTTCTTAGTTACTCTGGAAAGAATAGCTCTTCTTCCACATACATTTTTCTTTAAAATGAATGCAAAGCTACATTTAAACATAAGCTTTTGGTCACAGTTCAAAAAATCTATTTTGCATTTCCTCTTCCCTGATATCCTCTCCTTCAAGATTCATATTCTCTCTCTCCCCCCACCCCCCACCTCCTCTTTCCCTCCTTTCCTCCAGTAGGAGATGGAGGTGTAGGGTGTGTGTGTGTGTGTGTGTGTGTGTGTGTGTGTGTGTGTGTGTGTGTGTGTGTGTGTGTGTATGTAATGTTACATAATGTACACTGTATTAACTAGAAGGTTATTTTTCATGTTAATTTGGATACTCTCTCTTTAGTTCACATATTGCAGGAACCACATACTGAGTTATACATTGCCCATCAATCCTTAGTCTTTACTTTTAAAATCAGACACCTGGTTTAACATTTCACGAAGAAAAGGCTAAAAGTCCTTAACTACAATAAGCACAGCAAGGGGCAGTATAAAATACATAATGATAGTATTTATATCACAGAAGTGCCAAGAAAAAATCATTTATTTTTCATTGAGTATAAAATAATATTATTAATTATATGAGTAAAACGTTTGTCATGCATGTTTGGAAGAGATTTTAAGTCTAAATACACTCATTTAATCATAAAGAAAACATGAAAAAATGTCACCATTACCCAAATGGACCCACTTCTCTCTTATCCACAAAATAAGTTAAGAATGATCATAAGTCACTTTTACACACAAATTTCTGAAAAAGATATTTCCAGTACAATCACTTGCTATTTTATCATTTTATTTCAACTGTCACATTTTGAAATCATACACATTTGTACAACTACTGGGGGGGGGGATAACTTGAACCAAATTGAAAAATTACCATAACTACTAGTTCAATATGTCTGGTTAAAATAGAGACATCTGGTCTATCATTAATTCTTTTGTGTTGGTGACTCCTAGTGTGTCTTTTCCCATCAATGAAGTTACAAGAGGAAAATGCAACTTTTAACACAAATCTGTGACTCGGAAATCTATATCAAGATTTGTCAATACAGATATAGTATGATTAGATCAAATAAAGAACAGCATTTTCAAGAATTGGAAACTATACTGATTGAATACAAATGGTTAGCTTTAAATTCTATCAGGATGTTATTTATTAAATAATTCTTTGCAGGAAGATATGGCTAATTCATGAATCATTATTTTAAAATATTTATAAATAGACACACTGTTCACTTGTTTAAAATACATACACTGAAGCTCTATAATAATACTTGATTGCCACTCAAAGGAACCTGAATAATGCATTTTCAGAAGCCTTCCACACCCCCACACAATTCTGAATTAATGACTGGGCAAACAATAAGTAAAACACTACGTTCTAGCAAAATTCAGTGATGATATCAATCTGGCATCTACTTAACACTTACTGCTTACTGTCCGCATACTCCTGACAAATAAGTTTCTTCTCCCAGATCCAGTTCATTAGAGAATTACTATCACCTACCCATGCATGCACAGAGAGTGAGTGATTTAGTGATTAATACAATCACTGCTACAGGGGAAAATCATATCCTCCACTACTACAAATGAAGAGATGAAGTGAAGGGGTCTGGCCACTTCCTCAATCAAAAACTACACATTGCAATTAAAAAGGACTTTTGTTACTTCTTCACAGGGCAGTAGAGTCAATTACCTAAAACCCTTTGCTAGAATCCAGAGACATACCAGCAAGGCCCTTCAACCAAACTCAGATAATTACTTTTGACAAACGTTCTCCTTGAGCATGGTGTAGTTATTCAAAACCATTAAAAAAAAAAGAGCACAGTTACAGTAAAACAATCTTTACAAAGTCAAGCCAATAACACGTCCTGGGGTCCCCTCACCCTGCATGCAGTCGGCTTTCTTTTGGCCAATGTATAACAGATAGTAAGTTGGTGAATAAATATTTAATATATGCAGTCGAAACCCTGAAAGGCTGAGCTCCAAATGTAATGCCTTGCATTCCCGTGAGACACACTGTACAGAAATATACTTTAAAAAAAATCCATTTACAGCTGCCCTTTAAAGAAGAAAAAGAAAAACCCACACATACACATGCATCAAACCAAAGACGCCGACGCCCCTCTGCGAACCAGCATTTCTATAGAGACATTCTTTCGATGATTAAAATGTAAGCTCCGAAAGGTTAAAGAAAAGGAAAAGCAGCCAAGTAACACCGCCCAGGAAGCCAGCAGTAAAACACACCTAGCTGTACACTCTTAATAACCTTCCACTACAAATGACACCGACCCAACTTCACCAAACACACACACACACACACACACACACAGTCACACACTCACAAATTGCACACACGTGCACAGAATGTACACACAAACATGGAGCAGAGCACAATACCTACAAAACACAAACGAACTTGATCCACACAAAACATGCACGTATCGGTGTGCATACAGAATACTCACGACACGGCACACGGGCACGCAACGACCTAGCCCACATGCACACGCCCCACAAGTCCGTGTCGGACACACACCGTGCATGCACGTGTAAAATGTATGAACTCACAAACGCCGAACATACACACAGACCGTGCACAGAGTTATTGATGAAATTCCGGGGGGTGGAGGGGCCGGGAGGGAGTGGTAATTGCCACACAAAGGTCTCCGGCACGGTAGAGAGGAAAGTGGAGCGGGGCCGAGCGCTCGGAAATTCACCCGTGGAGAAGGCACAGCCGAGCCCGACAGCGAAGTACCGGGAGAAGTGTCCCGGGCGGTCCCGGGCGCGGCGGGCGCGGGGCTCCCCGAGATAATCGCTGCGCCCCTCCGCGCGCGCACGCACACACACACACGGGGGCCCCCGGGCAAGCCCACTCCCGCAGAATAACAAAGAGCAGGAGCTCGGCGGACAGGCGGCGGCTCCGGCTGGAAGTGGCCGTCTCCGCGGCCGCGGGCCGGCGCGGGGCGAGCGGCGGGGCCGGCGGGACG
>NW_017731523.1:1337013-1342635 GCF_001890085.2 Hipposideros armiger | reverse complement strand
CGCCGCGGCCGCCGCGGTGACAGCTCCGGGGATGCTCCTCCGCGCTGCCCCGCGCACAACAATACACTCTGACGTCACGGGGAATGGCGACGCGGCCGCACACTCGCCGCGCTCACACTCGCCGCGCTCACACTCGCCCTCGCGCGCGCACCCCCGCGCACACTCGCCGCGCGCCCCCCACTCCAGCCACGCCCTGAAACCCTCGCGAGACCCCTCTCCCTCCAAGCCAGCCCCCCCCTCCCCCCACGTCCACGGGGCGCTGCCCGCTCGGCGCAGGCCGGGTGCCCCCCCAGCCCCGCGAGGGCCGAAAACCGCGGACGCGGTGGCCTTTGGAACTTAGGAACGAGTCCGCTCCGCAACTCGACGCCGCTGTCCTGTGCGCTCTCGCTCGCACACAGTCCCCGCTGCTCCGCGGGGCTGGACTCCTTTCCCCTTCCCTCAGCTCGGCTTGGTGGATTCCCGGAGCCTTGTTGACAGGGTCCAAAACCAGCCTCTTCTAATACGGAACTAATAATGAACGTGTAACTTGACACAACGTTAAGCCACCTACATCATCTTAAACAATGCAAGCCTCTGAGCTGTGGCGATGGATCCATGCCATGCCGTGTCTAAGCACGAGTTGTTTTTAAATTGCGTGCAGTCATCATTCTGTAGCGTAAAACGTGATGCATATGTAAACAACTGCGCACCTAACGCTTGAGTATTTTTAAAATTATGTCTAATGGCCAGGTTTGGGATGCATGAAGAGTTAGATTGTTAACCTTGTTAGCGAACTACAAAAATCTGTGTGAAGACTTGAAAGTTTATTATAACCTTTCCAGCTTCTTAGATCGCTGGTGAATTGTTTAGGTCAATCAAGTTATTGTTAAGCAAAGAAAGAGATGGCTTTATGACCCACACAGTAATTATGTGTGTATTTATCTTGAGTATCTAAAAACCAAAAAGGACACTCATACTTAATTATTTATATAAGGTTATTTCCTGAATATAATAATGGTATGTAAATAGTAGTTTGTCTTTTTCATATACACTATCTCATTTGATCTTCAGACCATCACTCTTAAACGTATTTTTCCCTCTACTGCACAGATGAGAAATGAAGCTTAAAACATTACACTGTATCCAATGTCTCTTGCTAACGCAGTTTTAAGAACCAAACCCAAATCTTTGGACCCTAATCCCATGTTGTTTCTATTATTCTAAATGGCAATGCTTAAAAATAAATACTAAGTAGAAAGGAACATCTATATGTAATGAAAAGACACATGTCTAGGAATGAAAATTATAGTAAGGTGATTCCTTTGAGAACACTATCGAATGATTGAAGTAATAAAAATGTTTGATTACCAAAATTTAAGCAGAGGCAGTTCATAATCATAAAGAGGTAATTATGTTAATTCTTTAAAAATATTTGCTTTATTAATTCACTAGGATAAGAAAAAGCTATGCATCAGTTTAAGGAAACACCAAAAGTTATCTTCACTTTTCTTTCTTTTTTTTAAATGGATTTAGAGAACACACTGAAGTTATCCCTAGGGGGGAAATTTACCCATACAATTTGCATAACTCTATCCAGGTGTATTATATTTTTACTTTACATTTCAAATACGTTAAATTTGAATCACATTCACATCTGCTTTTATTTTCAAGAATCCTCTTTATGGCTAAAGTAATGGATATATTTTCAAAGTATTCTCATTATAATGTTTTCTCATCCACTCAGAAATACCTATTTTAAGCAATCAGATCATAACATATAATTTGTTATTTTCTGTGAAATAGTGCTTAATAAGTTTTGGAGCCAGCTGAAGGAAAACATGCATATTCAGTTGCTTTGCAGTAGCTTATTATTCTTTAATAATAACCAATTCTGGATATTAATGAAGAAAAAATACATCATCCCACTTACGCAGATGTAAACTGATTGTGTTTTTTTTTTATAACTGAAATAAAAGGTAGTTTTTTATGCACCCATTTTTTGAAAGTGAGCCAAGTATAAATAATATTATAAACTGACTCTTAGATTCGAACTGTATTTTGGGGTGTTTGAGTATAAATAGTCTCTAGCAGGTAAGTCTAGTTAAAGGCTTGGTAAATATTCTATGCCAAAATAACATATATTTCAGAGCACCAGAATAGTGGTGGCCACCATTCCAGAGAAGGGGTTGCTGCTGCTATATTTGTTTCTTCTACATGTATCTGTGTATATTCAGCCATGCTTTCCCTTATGACTCACTCACTTTCTCCATACTTGTCTGTGGCGAGAGGCGGGACTATATAAATCAATTAGAGGTCTTTTATAGTTTGGCAAATGACATGAATGTCTTCTTTAAAAGAGGCAGAAAATGATGAATGTCACAAGAAATGTACAATTCAAATTATGTGAAAATTAATAAGGGAAACAACTCTGTTGGGAAGATTAAAGAAGGCTTTAAGAAAGCGATATCCTTTGAAATGGGATTTCAAAGATGGGTAGGATCTGAACGTTCAAATTTGTAGGAATGGAGAGAAACTTTACCAATATAAGTGCAGTAAAAGTCAGGACAATTTAGAACTAGGAAAATATTCAAATGGATAGATTACACCTACCAAACTGCTAGCATTCATTTAAATTTCATAGAAGATCACACGTATTTCAAGAACTCTTACTTTAAATGAGGAGAGAATAACTAACTCAAAGAGCACAGGTTCCAGTTAGAACAGCCCTACACTTCCTTTTTCAAGATTCCCATCCCAATTATACAGCAATGGGGATAGCTCCAGAGTTCAACTGACATGTAACAGCACCTTCTCTGAACTCCCCTGCTTGCTTTCTTCTAGTCCTGCTTTCAGGTTTGGAATTCAACAATTCAAACTCCTGTTGTGCATGTCTCCTTTCATCAATTCCGGAAGATCTTTTCATCTCCTGGAATATTCTTTTGTTTTAGATTACAAGATGTTTAACAACTGATAAACACTCAATACAGAGCAAACCCAAACAGTAATAAATGCCAATTTGTGTGAGACAAAATGGAGGTATTGGTGTACTGGAAAAGGGTTAATGTTCATAGGCCACTCCATCCAATACTAAGAGAAGACAGACTTAGAATTTGGGGACAGATGTTATTGTGTCCTGACTGGCCTGTCAGGAAATAGAATCAAAGCATTGACCAAATAGGGGAAAGTTTAGGTGTTTCAGGCAGGAATAAGGGACTGGGATTGCTTTTATTACCATCCCACAGGCCCACTTCATGGGGAAGTCTGGAATGAATGGAAATCTCTTCCACCCCTCCCCCACACATGCCCACCAGCAGGCAGGACACAGAGCAGAAGGTGGGGTGGGGAGGGAGTAATAAAAGTTGAGGGGAAAGAATGAAGGCAAGGGTTACAGGAGAGTCGGAAGAGGTCTTAGGTGGTCTTGATGAGCATGCAACATGAGTTTTACTTCTGAAATATATTTATGCATAAACAGAACCTCTGAATTCTACAAAGAAGAGCATTTAATAATCTTATTTTTAAGATTATTTTAAGCATCTTTTGTTAATGATCAATTAGGAAATTTCATGAAGGTGGTCAGTCACCTTGTCTCTTTTGTCCATTGCCCAATTCACTGAATTTCCAGCACTAGGCAAATCGCTTGTCATAATCTAGGTCACAATAAATATTTACTGAGTAAAAAGTAAATGATTGGATATTTAGTAATGTGATCCTTTTTATTACAAGTACAATAAAAATCCAGCTAATCAAGATATATTTCCTTTTTTTTCTCCTGATAGTAAAATATTTTGGGTCTCTTCCCACCCACCCCCCCATGCCCGCCACCCCTGCCTTATCTTCTACTGAGCAGTTCAAGAGTAATACAAAGTAAAGTGAAATAAAGCCAAATATCAGCATTAATTATGTATAGTCAAATATTACTGCGTAAAGCTCCTAAGGGCTAATAAATTTTGACCTTGTCGCTCTTATTCTAATCCTATATATCTTATGTAATGCACTTTGCAAGTCTCTCAATGTATTCATTTAAAGTCAGTTTATTCTATGAATATAAACATTAGCTGCACTCCAGGAACATATAGAAGTGCTTTAATAATATTATCTTAGACTAATTGTATCTGAACTCTTCCACTAGGAAATGAGTGGATTAACTGTGATAGCTTTGTTTTTTACTTGAATTCTACAACAGTGTAATATTTTAAGATTTCAGTGTACTCTAATTATAGAGATATATGTAGCTAAAAAGTGGGGGGAAATCTTGTAAATTTTCTTCAACACATTTTTGTAGCTGATTTTATTTGCACTGTCGATGCATATAGTTTTCCTTTTTTTAGTTGATTAGATCTATTTTAAGACTCATCTTTTAATTCTCTGGTCAATTTGTATTACTATTACATTTCAGTGCACTCATTGAAAAATAAAAATTTTCATGTTATATCCAGACCCTTTAGCAACTAAAGCATACTTAAATCTGAGGATAAATAGAATAAGTTAGCTAAAATAGTTCCCTCTTTTTCAGTCTTACATTGCTCCTTTTTCTGCTTTATACATCTACTTCCTTTGTGAAATAACAAACTCAGCCTCTGAGTAGGGCCCTTCATTCAAGAATTTACCTTTCCCCCCTTTAAACCCTTAATTAAGCATAGAGGACACAGTCTGATTTATGGCCTAGTGTTTAACAGGACTCACACTTAATCCATTACACAAAGAGGGATACACATATTCCCTAACAGCACCACTCATTAGTTTATACAAAATGAAAAAAAACACTTAGGAAATGTAAATAAAGCTTTGCTTGATACTATCTTCTTATGCATGTGTAATGTGATCAGAATATCAACATTGCCGTCTAACAGCTTTTTGCTTATTTTCAAAACTACGAATTAGATTACTGTAGGTAAACTCTAATTCAATCCCGCATTTACTGGATAAGCAGGAAAATTACATGCTGCTAAATTCATCTTTGTGTGGAAAGAATGTTCTTAGTTCACAAAGGAGAAGGCTAGAATTCTGATTACAACTACTGTCTCAGACTCTGTAATTCAAAAGAATCTTGGCCATGTTACTGATACTCAGCTTGTCTCAGTTTCCATGTTTACCAAAAGGGTAACTTTTGTGATTGAGACACCCCCACCCCCAAAAAAAGAACTTTAGAGGAATCACTAAAAATAATGTATTCAGGTAATTTTTCGCCTACCTGCTATTTTGTGATACAGTAAGGAGTATAATGTATATGCTGTAGGTATTGATCTATTAATCTAGCCGTGGAACATCCTTTCCAGTCCATGCACAGTGCCAAAAGCTCAAAGGAGGATATAAGGCCATTCTGCAACTTTTACAAGGATGGTTTGAAGGAATGGGGAGATAGGGCTCTCTTTGTAACTGAAGAATTCTTATTGCTTTCCCGTTGAGTTTATTGTAGGGGCAAGGCTGATCATCTTGGCCAACACACTTCCAGTAACCATGGGGTGACATGATTGATTAGCTAAATAGCAGGAATAACTGGAAGATCTCTTAGGAGCCCATTGTAGCCAAGGAAATGCCATCTAATTGTCTACTGGTTTATGTGACATGTGACGAGAAAGGAAGTGGGAGAGAGAGAGAGAGAGAGAGAGAGAGAGAGAGAGAGAGAGAGAGAGAGAGAGAACA
>NW_017731523.1:1326056-1331830 GCF_001890085.2 Hipposideros armiger | reverse complement strand
TGAGCTATTGTTCAGCATCTTAGCTGTGGAGGGCAGTGTCACTGGCCCTCATATGTGGGATCCGAACCGGGGCCCTCTGGTGTCCCAAGCCAGCTCTCAACCATCGCGCCACTTGGCCGGCCCTGTACCATAGTTTCTTAATCTAGTCATCTACCGATGGGCATTTCGGTTGTTTCCAAGTCTTAGCTATTGTGAATAGTGCCGCAATGAACATAGGGGTGCATATATTTTTTCGAATTAGTGTCTTGGGTTTTTCAGGATAAATACCTAGAAGTGGAATTGTTGGTCATAAGGTAATTCCATTTCTAGTTTTTTGAAATACCTCCATACTGATTTCCATAGTGGCTGCACCAATCTGCAATCCCACCAACAGTGCACCAGGGTTCCCTTTTCCCCACAACCTCGTCAGCACTTGTTGTTTGTTGATTTATTGATGATAGCCATTCTGGCAGGAGTGAAGTGGTATCTAATTGTTTTTATTTGCATTTCCCTAATGATCAGTGAGGTTAAACATCTTTTCATATGCCTGTTGGCCATCTGTATGTACTCTTTAGAGAAATGCCTCTTCATATCCTCTGCCCATTTTTAAATTGGGTTGTTTGTTTTTTTGGTGTTGAGTTGCATGAGTGTTTTATACATTTTGGATATTAACCCCTTATCAGATATATCATTGACAAATATCTTCTCCCATTCAGCAGGCTTCCTTTTTGTTTTATTGATGGTTTCCTTTGTTGTGAAAATCTTTTAAATTTGATATAATCCCGTATGTTCTTTTTTTCTTTTACTTCTCTTGCCCATGAGGTTGTATCAGTAAAAATATTGCTCAGGGTAATGTCTGCAAATTTATTCCCTATATTTTCTTCTAGGATTTTTATAGTTTCAGTCTTACATTTAAGTCTTTAATCCATTTTGAATTTGTTCTTGTATATGGCGTAAGGAGGTGGTCCAGTTTCATTTTTTTGCATGTGTCAGTCCAATTTTCCCAGCACCATTTATTAAACAGACTAACTTTACCGCAGTGTAAATCCTTGCTCTCGTTGTCATAGACTAACTGTCTGTATATGCATGGATTTATTTCTGGGCTCTCTATTCTATTCCTTTGATCTATGTGCCTGTTTTTATGCCAGTACCATAATGTTTTGATTACTATAGCCTTGTAGTACGTTTTGATGTCTGGTAGCNGTGTCTGAATTCTGTCAGAATTTTTATAGTCCCAGTGAGGCTTGGGGTGGGGGTGGAGCTAAGCATATTTACCTTTTGTGAGAGAATAGAGAGATCCAGAAAAAGAGATTCTTGCTCACCCACTCTGCCTGACTTTCTACCACTCTATCACATTTAGGCAAGGTATCCCTAAGGAAAAGGATCAAAGATAGTTATGACATTTAGATGTCAAAATAATGAATCATGCTTTTTAACAATACCTGGATTGAGTTGCTGGTAAGAATTTTGATCAATGTGCATTTTTTTTAGTAGAAAATTGTTTCCTCTGGAGACTCTCCCTTTTTAGACCAAGAGATGATTAACTCTGTAGTAGATCCAAAATGTCTAGATCACAACTCTTCTCCCTAACCCATAATCATTTATTTAATTTCTATTTGATAAAACTAACTGCTTCTCCCTTTCTAGTTGTGGGCTTTTTGCTGCATTTTCTACCCAGGCAAAGAGTGTTTTGCTTTGGTAAAATTTTAAAATATGTCTTTCTAAATTTCTAATGTTTTTTTAACTTAAGGTATAGTAAACGTAAAGTAAAATGCATTGGTCTCAAGTGTTCTGTTCAGTGACTTTTTGATAATTTGTATACACCTGAGTAACTATCATTTACAAGACACAGAACATTTCCATCACCCCGGGAATGTTTTCTTATGCCATTTTGTCATTCCTCACCCCTCACAGAATAGCTGTTTTCAATCACAATAGATGAGTTTGGCCTGTTAATGGACTGTTTATATTTTTCAGTGCCTGGAGCTTGTCTATTCATTTTTGTAATGGTGTCTGGTGTATTTAATGAGACCCATTGCATGATTTTTTAAAATTTATGAATATGTCTTTTGATATTGTCCAAGGAATCTTTACCTACCCCAACTTCAAGAGGACATTCTCCTACCTTTTATTCCCAAGTTTTGGTATTTTCTATGCTTTTAAAAATAGTATTTTCGTTTATTTTTTTTGGATTATTTACTGATAATATATAGGAACAAAATTGATTTGGAATGTTGGTCTTGTATAGTAGAACCTTGCTAAATTCACTTATGGGTGTTATTATAGTTTCAGGTAGGATTTCTATGTCTATAATTATGTTGTTTGCAAATAATGTAAGCTATACTTACTGCTCTTCTGATATAATGTATTTTTTTTCTTGCTTTATTGCACTGGCTAGGACCTCTGGAACAATTCCGAATATAAGTGATACGAGTAAATACACTTACCTGTTCCCGAATTTTGGAGTAAGGAGATTCATGTTTCACGTAGGTATCATGTTAACTGTATGATTTTTGTAGATGGCTATTTATCTGACTGAGGAAGTTCTCTTAGAAGGCTCACAGTTCTTTCCTTCCCCACTATAGGTGAGTTTTAAACTTTATCAAAAATTCTTCTGCATCTATTGAGATGATCATAAGATTTTTTTTCTATTATTCTGTTAATATTGTGTGTTACATCGATTGATTTTCTAATATTAAATCAAGTTTACATTTCCATAATAAACCCCACTTGGTCTTTTTTATTATACTTTTCCATATTTCTGGGTTCATTTTTCTAGTATTTTCTTAATGATCTTTTTGTCTTTATGCTCATTAGGAATGCTCATCTTTAATTTTATTTTCCTTTAATATTTTTGAGATATCTTGATATCATGGTATTGATGAATTCTTAAAATGACTTGGAATATTTCTTCCTCCTTAGTATGCCAAAATACTGAAAGAACTATTGTTAGAGTAGCATAATCTCGTTCTTAAATGTTTAGTAGAATTCATTGTTGAAACCCCCTGGAACTGGAGCTATAACTGTGTGTGTGTGTGTGTGTGTGTGTGTGTGTGTGTGTGTGAATGATTTTGACAGCAAATTCAGTTTCTTTAATATATGAAAAGCTATTTATTAATTCACTATTATTTCTGTGAATTCTGTTTTACTAAAGTTTTATCAGTTTTATTAAGATACAATTTACATCCTACAAATCTACCCAATGTAACTGTACAGTTTGATGTTTTTATTTTTGTAAATTTATACAGTGTGCAACCATCACCTTAATCTAATTTTAGAACACTTTGATCATCCCCAAAAGTGCTCCCATGCCCATGTAAAGTCAAACCCCACTCCTACCTGAAGGTCATGGCATCACACATGCCCTCTTTTATGTCTGGCTTCTTTCACTTAGCACAGTCTATTTCACCTTTGTCCATTTTGCTGCATGTATCAGTAGTTTGTTTCCTTTTATTTCTATGTATAATTCCACTGTATGGATATACATTTTGTTTATCCATTCACCAGATAAAGGGGATCTAGAATGTTTCCAGTTTCTTAGTATTATAAATAACACTGCTATGAATATTTGTATACAAATCTTTGTGTGGACATGTTTTTATTTTTTAATAAATACCTTTAAGTGGACTTACTGTATCTTATCATAAGCATATGTTTAAGTTTTCAAATTGCAGTATCTTATTTTATTTATTTTTAATTGGGGATTATTGGAGAACAGTGTGCTTCTCCAGGACCCATCAGCTCCAAGCCAAGTCGTTGTTTCAGTCTAGTTGTGGAGGGTGCAGCTCAGCTCCAAGTCCAGTCACCGCCCTCAATCTAGCTGCAGGGGGGTGGGGGGGGGTGCAGCCCACCATCCCATGTGG
This sequence comes from Hipposideros armiger, assembly GCF_001890085.2. Taxonomy (NCBI): domain Eukaryota; kingdom Metazoa; phylum Chordata; class Mammalia; order Chiroptera; family Hipposideridae; genus Hipposideros; species Hipposideros armiger. The sequence goes on along the minus strand of NW_017731523.1, from coordinate 1,327,988 downwards.
AAATTGAACGTACAACCTTGTGGTCAAGAGCACGCGCTCTAACCAACTGAGCCATCTGGATGCCCACCGGCAGGCCAGTGGCAACTAAGTTCAAGTTGCCAGCCTCAATCCAGCCACAGAGTGTGCAGCCCTCCTACCCATTGGGAATCAAACCGGCAACCCTGCTGCTCAGAGCACAAGCTCAAACCAGCTGCGCCATCTGGTCACCCTTGCAGTATCTTATTTTATGTTTACATTTTTAAAGCTGCCAAACTGGTTTTCAAAATGGAACTGTATGTTTTGATGAAATGTATATTGAAATATTTTACCCATTTTTTATATTGTGTTACTTCTTATTACTGAGTTTTAAGAGTTCTTCATATACTCTCCATTTGAGTCCTTTATCTGATGTGATTTACTCCTAGTCTATGACTAATTTTTTTATTTACTTAATAGTGTCTTTTGAAGAGCAAAATCTTTTTGATTAAATTCAATTTATCAAGTTTTTTTCTTTTATATAGTATCTGTATAGAGTCATATCTAAGAAATTTTTGCCTAACCTAATGTCACAAGTATATTTATGTTTTCTTCTAGAAGTTTTTTAGTTTCAGCTTTTAAATATTTGTATATGATCAATTTTGAGTTATGGTATGAATTTTGTGTATGGGGTGAAGTAAAGGTATTGATATATTATTTTTGGCATATGAATACCCAATTATTCCAGCATCATTTGATGAAAAGAATATCCTTACGCCCACCGAAGTGTCTTGGCACATTTGTTGAAAATCAGTTGACCGTAATTATATAGGTATTTTTCTGGGCTATCTATTAGGTTGCATTTATATATGTACATCTTTATACCAATATCACACTGTTTTGATTACTGTAGCATTGCTATAAATTTTGAAATCAGGTTGTGTAAGATCTCCAGTTTTGTTCTCTTTTTTTGAAGTTGTGTCAGCTATTTAAGATTCTTCAAATTTCACATAAATGTTAGAATCAGCTTATCAATCCTGTCACTAAAGGGGTGGGAGGAAGCATCTGGTATGCGATCCCTATCACATCCCTCCACTATCTCCTCAACTTGCATCATTTTTTATGAGAAATCTGTAGTCGTCCTCAATTTTACTCTTCTGTTTTCAAGGAGACATTTTTCCTCTGGCTACTTTAGACTATTTTAAAAACTTATTAGTGACTTTGAGTGATTTCATTATAAAGTTGCTTGGTGTAGCTTGCCTCATGTTTCTTGCTTGTGGGGTTTGTTGAGTTTCTCACATCTGAATGTTTACTTTTCACTAAATTTGAAAATGTTTCAGCCATTATATCTTTTTATTATTATTATTATTATTATTATTATTATTATTATTATTATGTTTCAGGTGTACAAAACAATGCAATAGTTATCCTTTTCACCCTTACAAATTGACAACTCCCCTCCCCCCATCCACTACCCCCCACTCCCAGATCATACATATCTGTTACCATTCCATTGACTCCATTCCTACACTATACTCCACATCCCATGACTATATATGTATTAAATTATACTTGACATATAATATTATTCAATGGCAGCTTCAGATGTACAGTGCAGTGGTCAGGCATCTACACCGTCCATGAAGTGGTCTCCCTAACAAGACATGAGTCCTTCTGGCCCCCTAAAAAATATTTACAACATTATTGATTATATTCCCCAAACTGTCGTTTCTATCCCTGAGGCAATATTGTAGTTACCAATTTATGTTGTCTCATCCCTTCCCCTTCTCCCTCATCCCCACCCCTATCCCATCTAGTAGTCATCTGTTTGTCCTCTGTGTCTCTGAGACTATTTCTGTTTACATTGCTCATTTATTCAGTTCTTTAGATTCCACATATAAGTGAGATCATATGGTATTTGTCTTTCTCTGGTTGACTTATTTCACTTAGCATAATGTTCTCTAGGTCCATCCATAT
>NW_017731523.1:1320563-1323588 GCF_001890085.2 Hipposideros armiger | reverse complement strand
TGTCTGATTGCTGTGGTTAGAACTTCCAGAACTATGTTGAATAAAAGTGGAGAAAGTGGACAGCCTGTCTTGTTCCTAATCTTAAGGGGAATGATTTTAGCTTTTCCCTATTGAGTATGATGTTAGCTGTGGCTTTATCATATATGGCCTTTATTATGTTGAGATATGATCCCTCTATTCCCACTTTGCTAAAAGTTCTTATCATAAATGGCTGCTGTATTTTGTCAAATGCTTTTTCTGCATCTACTGATATGACCATATGATTTTTATTTTCTATTTTGTTGATATGGTGTATCACATTAATTGATTTGCAGATATTGAACCAAACTTGTGTACTAGGGATGAAATCCACTTGATAGTGGTGTATGAGCTTGTTAATATATTGCAGAATTCTATTTGCCAGTATTTTGTTGAGGATTTTTACATCTATGTTCATCAGGGATATCAGCCTATAGTGTTCCTTTTTTTGTACTGTCTTCGTCTGGCTTTGGAATCAGGGTGATAGTGGCTTCATAGAGTTTGGCAGCCTTCCCACCTCCTGGATTTTTTGGAATAGTTTGAGAAGAATAGGTGATAATTCTTTTTTGAATGTTTGGTAAAATTCACATGTGAAGCCATCTGGTCCAGGGCTTTTGTTTGTTGGGTGCTTGTTGAATACTGATTCAATTTCCTTGGTAGTAATCAGTCTATTCAGATTTCCTGTTTCTTCTTGAGTTAGCTTTGGAAGGTTGTATGCTTCTAGAAAATTATCAATTTCTTCCAGATTGTCAAATTTGTTGGCATATAGTTGCTCATAGTAATTTCTTAAAATGTTTTGTATTTCTGTGGTGTCTGTTGTCACTTCACCTCTTTCACTCCTGCTTTTATTAATTTGAGTCCTCTCTCTCTTTTTTTTTTTGATGAGTCTGGCTAGAGGTTTGTCAATTTTGTTTATCTTTTCAGAAAACCAGCTCTTGTTTTCATTAATCTTTTGTATTGTTTTTCTGGTCTCTATTTCGTTTATTTCCACTCTGGTCTTCATTATCTCCTTCCTTGTACTCCCTTTGGGCTTATTTTGCCAGTTCCCTGAGGTGTAAAGATAATCTGTTTATTTGAGATTTTTCTTGCTTCTTAAGGTAGGCATGAACTGTTATGAACTTCTCTCTTAGGACTGCTTTCGCTGAATCCCAGAGATTTTGGGTGGTGGTGTTTTCATTTTCGTTTGTCTCGAGGTATCTTTTGATTTCCTCCTTGATCTCATTTTTGACCCACTCACTATTTAGTAACATGTTATTCAGCCTCCATCTATTTCTGTGCTTTCCGGATTTCTTCTTGTAATTGATTTCTAGTTTCATAGCATTGTGGTCAGAGAAGATGCTTGATATGATTTCAATCTTCTTAAATTTATTGAGATTTGTTTTGTGTCCTAACATGTTGTCTATCTTGGAAAATGTTCCATGTGCACTTGAAAAGAATGTATATTCTGTAGCTTTGGGGTGAAATGCTCTGAAAATATCAGTTAAATCCAGCTGGTCTAATGTGTCATCTAAGGTCAGTGTTTCCACATTGATTTTCTGTCTGGAGGGTCTGTCCATTGGTGATAGCGGGGTGTTGAAATCCCCTACTATGATAGTGTTACTGTTGATATCCATCTTTATGTCTGTCAATATCTGTTTTATATATTTAGGAGCGCCTATGTTAGGTACATAGATGTTTACTAGGGTTATGTTCTCTTGTTGGATCGATCCCTTTATTATTATGAAGTGCCCTTCTTTGTCCTTTATTATGTTCTTCAGTTTAAAGTCCATTTTATCTGATATAAGTATTGCTACTCCAGCTTTTTTCTCAGTTCCATTTGCATGAAATATTTTACTCCATCTCTTTACTTTCAGCCTGTATGTGTCTTTTGATCTGAGGTGAGTCTCTTATATACAGCATATGCAAGGGTCTTGCTTTCTTATCCATTCAGCCCCCCTATGTCTTTTGATTGGAGCATTTAATCCATTTACATTTAATGTGATTATTGATAGGTGAGTAGTTATTGCCATTTTGTTATTTGTGTTCCTGGTCTTCATTAGTTAGGTTGTTGTTCTCTTTCTTCTACTTAAAGACATCCTTTTAACAATTCCTGCAATGCTGGCTTGGTGGTAATGAATTCCTTTAGCTTATTCTTTTCTGGGAAGCTGTTTATCTCTCCTTCAATTTTAAATGATAACCTTGCTGGATAAAGCAATCTAGGTTGTAGGCCTTTGTTTTTCATCACTTTGAAAACCTCCTGCCACTCTCATCTGACCTGCAAAGTTTCTGTAGAAAAGTTGGTTGATATTCTTATGGGGGTGCCCTTTTAAGTAACTTGCTGCCTGTCCCTTGCTGCTTTTAGGATCCTGTTTTGTCTTTAACTCTTGCCATTTTCACTATAATGTGTCTAGGTGTTGGCCTGTTTGGGATCATCTTGGTTGGAACTCTCTGCACTTCCTGGGCTTGCATGTCAATTTCCTTTGCCAGGTTAGGGAAGTTTTCAGGCATTATTATTTCAAATATTTTCTCGCTCCCTTGCTCCTTCTCTTCTCCTTCTGGTTTTTCTATGATGCATATGTTATTGCGCTTAATGTTGTCGACCAGCTCTCTTAAACTATTTTCAATGTTTTCTTTTTTCTTTTTGTTGTTCCACTTGTATGATCTCTGCTATCTTGTCTTCTAAGTCACTGATTTGATCCTCTGCTTCATCCAATCTGCTAGTAATTTCATCAAGTTTGTTATTTAATTCAGTAATTGTATTCTTTAGTTCTAGCTGGTTGTTTTTCATGATTTCTCTATCTTTCTTTATATTCTCAATGATTGCCTTGAACACTCTAATAATCAGTGTTCTGAACTCTGTCTCCGATAGGTTGTTTACCTCTATTTCCTCTAGTTCCACTGATTCAGGAGGTTTCTTCTGTTCTTTTATTTGGAATGTGTTTCTTTGTTACCTCATTCTGGCTTACTCTTTGTGCCTGCTTTGATGTACTAGGTAGATCCCCTAGGTCTCTCAATATTTTCTCGGTGG